>NW_024067795.1:32500-332500 GCF_009389715.1 Phoenix dactylifera
ATCCTTCATCTAATTATTCCCACATCTACTGGATAAATTACAAGAGATCAGTTAAAGACCTCATAAACCCCAATCCAAATTACTTTGCATTAAGAAATAACGAAGAAAATGAGGGGAAAAAAATCCAATGATAAAGAATTATTTCCTGATGCCGGCCGATCAACGAGGTCAAAAAGAAAAATAGATTGAAAGGACCGGCAATATTGAAGAGCCTAGAGTGCATGACGGTGGATGTGGACCCTCCATTAAAAATGGATGGGTGGTTGCGAGTATATTTTTGATGGTCCATCACTTGGGTTCATGCTATTGTCAGATTTTGGATTTGCATATGGTCAAGTTTAAGAATGGCAATTGGAAGGGATACCACCGTTAATCCAAATCTAACTTATTTATAAAACAAATTAAAAGTTTATATTTAAGTTATTTTTTTAATTAAATAGATAATCTGATACGATACACATAATCTATTTATTAAATAAATAAAACTAGATTAAATAATTTTTTAATAAATTAAATAAATTTAAATAGACTAAATAAGTTAAGCTGGTTAGATTAAATAGATTGAAAATAAATTAAGCTGTCTGGAGCATTTCGGACCTTTTGTTTTTCAATTCTGTTGGATATATTTGTACCTGTGATGTATAAAATGTCCACTTTAGCCAAGAAATAAAAATAAATAAATCAAGCAAGTTTAAAATAGATTAACTAGATTTAAAATAGATTAAGAAGATTTTAAACATATTAAATGAATCGGATAATGATCCGATTCAATTATTAAACAAATTAAAATAATTTAAACGAGTCAAGATCTATATCTAAATTCAATTTATTTACACTACAGTAAAATTAGAGAAAGCCGACCCATTTTTGCTGACGCTAGGAGAAAGCGTCGGCAAAATTTTCTACCGGGTCAACTTTTGCCGATGCTTATTAAGAGCGTCGGCAATTTAAAAGAATAGACGACGCTTAAATCCGTCGTCACAGCCCTCTAGCGAAATCGTTGCTGGAAGGAGTGGGAACTGGACCTAGAACGACGCTTTTAAGCGTCATTTTATGCCCTTGGATAACACGACGCTTATAAGCGTCGAATATACCCGACGCGTGGAGCGTCGATCAAGGACGACGCTTATAAGCGTCGTCTAAGGGTAGAATCCCTCAAAACTCAGCGCGCGACCCCGATCCTCCTCCCTCTTCTCCCTCCTTCTCGCTTGTTCTCCTCCTTCTCCGCCTCTTCTTGTTCGTGTGTTCGTGGGTGTTTTTTTCTTTTTTTACAGATTCCTAGCTTTGCCTCCGCCCGAGGATCTCCTCCTCCTCCCTCCTCTCCGGCGCCGTCCGAGCAGCCCTCAAACCTCGATCGAGCGGCAACCCTGATAAGTATGATCGTTGATGCACATTGAACAATTATTATTTTTTATTATTTTGTTGCTATTTGGCTAAGTTAAAAAATTGATTAATTCTACAATCTTTAGGAAGGGCTTGGGATTAATTTTCTAGGTCTGCAGATAAACCAGGCAGAGTCTAGGTGAATTTGGTCCCTTCATGCCAACTGAGAAAAAGCAGAAAATGCCCATATTGTTTAGGGAAGAAGGACTTATACTGTAGGATCCTGTGTATGAAGTCAAATTTAAATATGTATCTACCTTACGAGGACTTCAAGCTGTCCATAGAAAGTCATCAGATAACAATTTGGTTGTTTTGAAAGTTCAGATAGTATACGAAGCTTTATCTTGGAGTTTATCCTGTCCAAAAGGTTAATATGCGAGGAGGGGGGAGAAGTTAAATTTGTTTGATGATTCAAGTAAGTGACAGAATCATGACCAGAATATGGTAAAATATGAGTAAAATGGAGGATATCATTAGTGTTTTTTTTTCATTAGCTGTGATAAACTTTTTCATTACTGAATGATACTAATAAGACCTAGTGGAAAGTTATGTTTCTGATGGTGGTCTCCATGCATTAGACTTATAGTTACCTGTGACCTACCCTTTCCTTTCCTAGTTGATCTTAGAAAACTTTGGTTGGCTAGAAACCTAGCCAAATATGAGGGGACTAAGTGGACTTCTATGGACTCTAGCCAGTCACAAGGTTCTCATTAGTGGTTTTTTTGCTGTGATATACTTTTTCACTACTGAATGATACCAATAAGACCTAGAGAAAAGTTACAATATCAATAAAGTAACCGATCTAGCTGATACATCCTTTAGATCAAGAAAGTTTGTTGTCTTATATCATGTTCCTTAGTAAACATTCAGATCACATGATATTGGGTTTCTTTCAAATCGCAGTAATAAGATTCTTTACCTTTTTAATATTGATTTGTGACACATGCTCTTTTCCTTGACATTGATAGTGGATATTATCATTTCACCAAGATATTATTTTCTTCCCTTTCTTGCTAAATTCATCTCAGTGTGCTTGATTTGGTGACTTATTGCAGCTTGGTCAAAGGACAGCAAACGTTCTAAAACATCTCTTTCCAGTACCTAAACCAAATTCCAAACGCATAATCACTTTTGCTAATCGGAGTGATTACATCTCATTCAGGTTGGTGCTTCTGCAGTTATCTCATGTTATATTGATTCTACAGGAAAAGAAAAGTTACGACACCATAAGGAAATATTCGGACATGCTAAAGTTACCTGGCATATTGGAAGTGTCAGCACTTGGACTGGTGTATGCTTTAGAAGTACATTCTGAGATTCTGTGCTTGCTGGTTTTTTGACTGTTCTCCCATATTTTGTTGTGTCCTTGTGCTTAAAGGAGTTGGTGCTCCGTAGATTCTAAGGTTTGAATTTTTGGCTATCTGTGGAAATTAAATACTCACCATGTACTGGACAATTTGGTTACTCAGCCTACTTCAACTACCTCTATAAGGTCACACTTATGATTCTGAAAAGATTTACTGCTAATATGAGGTGGTAATTACTCGTGCTTCTTGCTTACAAGAAAACACGTTTAGTTTCATCTATGTAGACATTAGGTGAGATGTATGCTTTTATGTTTTCTTTAACTCATTCTGTCTCTTTATTATGATTTGGTCAACCATAACTTAGGTTAAATAAAGTCCGTTTTGTTCACTTTTTTCATGAGTGAAAGAAAGGATATCCAAGTACAGGATATCTAGGTTCAGTGAGTTCATACAGATCTTACTTTGTTATGTATGATGCAGTTGTGCACTTCATAATGGTTTTTCTGAAAAATCTAGTGATTACTTCCTCTTACCCATCGAACTTTGTTGGATACATCAAAGAACCCCTGCCTTATGGTTATTTTTGTTGATTCTCTCTCTCTCCTCCCCTCATTCATATTGTAGCATCCCTTCTTATCTTATTGTCTTTACCTCCCTACATCTTCTTTTTTGGGTCTGGACCTCATTCTTTAACTGTATTTCTATCTTCATTTTATTATCTTATTTCTGCATCCTGTAACTTTTTATCTGAATCTTATTTTAAAATAGTTCTTTGTCCTCATTATTTGATGTATGTTCCTTCAATAATGATTTATGTATCCAACAATCCTACAATGATTATATAAGTGTCCATCAAATTTAGATCTGATTAGAACATGTAGCCGAGGGGCAGATCTGGCTTTCTTCTATCGTGGCATTTTTTTCTTCTTATTAAATAAATAAAAGTGTACTTTTCTTTTTAAAATTGAAAACTGGAATTCCTTTTTTATGATTGAGTATAATTATTGTTTCTTGTCTTGTTATGTTTAAATACTAGGAATTAGGTTTATTTTGAAATTAATAGGACTTATGGAAGCTTGAACATGAAGCACAATATATTATTTGATGCTATTTTAGATTTATGATCAAGTTTAAGCTTCCATCTTCAAAACATCAATTGAATTCTGGAGATATAATATCTGGAAAGCTACTAGTTCGATCAAATTTGATAGGTGATTTAGTTTGCACGTAAGTCAAGATAGAAATTAGATAAAATCATATTGGAATTTTGTTCAATCAATATACTAAGCAGCAATGCATGGACTTCAATATAGATGTATATTTATTCTTTTTTTTGCATACCAGGTAACAATATGCCCCGAGGGAGACGATTTAGAGATGTGGAGTTCCAGCATTCTCAGGTGGGATCTACTTCTGATCAGTCCTTGCAGTCCCAGCAGCACGAGTCAGGATCAGCGCGAGCCTCCTGCTGATTGTCCGGAGGATGAGCTCCGGATCTAAGGTAATTTGATTTAAAGTTCATATTTTATGTTCATATTTGTCTTCAACTTCTTAAGATATATTTTATTTAATTTTAATAGATGGACAAGGGACGGTGAGGACGAGACGGGGACCCACTCAAGCAAAGGATGTGTGGAAGCTTCCTCCGGGTGAGAAGATCATCATCCGATGCAACGAATTGGGGCAGCCCATCAATAGAGCTGGAAGTCTACTATCAAGCTTTTTAGGATCGGTTGCACGCAAGGGTCAGCTGTGTCCGCTCAACTATACGAAGTGGAATGACATGCTTCCTTCGTATAAGGTTGAGCTTCTTAGACTTATACAGGTAATGAATTGAATTTATTCTTTTTAATTCGACACCTCCTGTATATTAATTTGCTTAGTATCATAATTTTATTTTTGAGGTTTAATATTATTATAACATTCTGAATCTTGTTGTAGGGTAAGTTTGTACTCCCTCCAGAGAGCCATGATTGGGTGCTAAAGTCCCTCAATCGCAAATGGAAAGAATATAAAGCAAAATTGAAGACGGACTTCAAGCGCGAGGGTATGACAGAGGAGGAGGTTGCTCGTGTGACTCCTCCTGATGTATACCCTCAGCAGTGGAGGGAGCTTGTTCATTACTGGTTTTCTGAAAGAGGACAGGTCACGTATATTGTTTCAATATCTTATATTATCTTTATTATTAATATAGATTGCAAATATATACATTGAATCATATTATACTGTGTGCTTTTATTTTGGCAGACATATTCTAATATTGGTAGAGCTGCACGAGCATCTCAAGCAGTTCCTCACACTTCAGGCTCGAAGAGTTATGCGAGACGTAGAAATGAATTCGTAAGTTCTTTTGAAACTATTTGAAACTCTACTAACATATAGCACGTATCATGATATATAGTTTGCCAATATACTTTCCGTATGTGTAGATAGTAGAGCATGGAAGGGAGCCTGGTGAGGTGGAGTTTTTTTAAGATGACCCATACTCACCGAAATGGCAGCTTTGTCCGGGACGAGTCGAGAGATATAGTTGTATATATTCATTTTTTATTTGTTCACAATTTTTTTATTAATTTTACTTCTTTTAAAATATTAATGTGACTGTTTTTTTTTGAGAGAGAGATATAGGAAAGAGCTACAACTCTTATTTCAGAGCGCGTTGGGGAGTCATCATCATCCGACGCGGCCAGTTGCGTCGAGGCTCAGGTCTATGCCGAATTGATGGGCCCAGAACGTTATGGTCGCGTGAGGGGTTACGGTGTCGGAGTTACCCCCTCTCAGCTGTCTGCAGTGAGCCGATATACCCAAGATGCCAGACAAGGTACTAGCACTGCAGAGGTTTGTAGTTTGAAGACGGAGATGGCACAGATAAAGCAGTCATATGAGACAAGGATAGAGGAGATGAGGCAGAGTCATATGACTGATATGGCGGAGTTGAAGCAGAGACAAGAGTTGAAGATACAATCTTTGCAGGATCAGCTTGACCATTTTCATCTTTTTTGCAGAGATTTGCTTCTCCGGTACATAACTAAATCTATTTGAATATTTTATGTAATTATAATTTATTCTTGTATGAGCGTGATGACTTTCGTATTTTTAGTTTCTAAAGTATTTTTTTTTCCATGTAGGTTACTGATACTTCATCTACTCATAGAGATGATGATGCCGTCGACCCTTGATACATCGTAGATTGTGTACTTAGAAATTTGAGATGTATGTTTTTAGAATGTTTTTGAAGTATAATGTAATCAAATATGATAATATGAATATTTTGAATGAAAAGTTCTTGTTTGTGACGTGTATTTTGTCGTAATGTGTTTTTGTTTAATTACAGAATGGTGAGGAAATGAAGGAGTTTCAAGTGCAATGGGAGCCCCTGAAGGTTGGTAAGTTGAACAAGTGTTCGACAGAGGGTGACCTTGCGGCGAATGATCTAAAGTTATGCCTCTCCATTCATTTATCTGTGAATTTTACTTTTGCTACCAATCTTTGGATTGTAAATATAACTCTCAGACATTAGGTATAGATGTTTTATACAGCGAACTTTTTATAGCTGTAGAGATGATGCCTGGGCTATGAAGAATCAATTCTTTCTTGTGTTATTGAAACGTGAAACTCTACTATGCTCACAGATTCATGAGGGAAAATATGAGTTTGGTAAATTGGTGGAGCACTTGTAGACCTTCTACCTCATTTGACATCTATAAAGCCATTGAAAAATGGTAAGTTTATCGCCAGGAAGTGTAGAACTACTTGCTCAACTATTCATTTGCTTATGAACTATCTGAAACCATTTACATATCCTCTGAATACTGAACTACTTTGGATTTATCATCCGAACTCCAACTATATGTTGCTTTATTTATTTAGCGCTCTTGTTTATGATGAGAATATCTGCTGGATGTTTGGATGTTGTTAGCTGTGTTCAAAAGATTTATGTTGATTGTCTCCCAGAAGACTAGCTTGTATAGCTATCAATATAATGGATTTTGTGGTAGTGATTGGAATGTGTGGCATTACTGTAAAAGATTGTATTTTTCAAACTGGAATTTGGAGCTACGGCCCTACATTATTCAGGAAGTCAGCTGGGGGTACTTGCTTCCTTGCTCCATCTACATAGTGAATGTTTAATTGAGAGCGCAGTCAAATCAGGAAGGGTATTTTTCATATTAGGTGCATAATTTGTCATTGAATGCCTTGCTGTTTTTCTGTTCATTTAATCTTTGAGGTGTCGAGGAATAATAGTCTCACATCGGGTTGGTTAGGTTAAAAACTCGTGGTGCTTGCATAATTTTAGATTTATCCATCTAAATGTCCGAATTTTTAGATATAATTTCGACATGATATTGGAGCCCACGAATATCTTTCAGGTTCTATATGTGAGAGGGAGCATTGAGGAGTAATAATTTTACATCGGATAAGCTTAAGAACTTTTGTGGTGCTTATATTTCGTGGTGCTTAAATAGGATCTTAGTATAGATATTGTTATTGGACAGTTCTGGTCGAAGTTTCCTTCATGAGGCATGAACATGTTTTAACAGCTTGGGCAAACTTGAACAAGCAAGTTCTTGAGATAAACAAGAAGCTGAAAGGAGGCCTGAGCAGCTTAATACATGGCTTGGATCACCTCATTTAAAAAAAATTGCTATTGCCGACGCTTTTAATCGTCGGAAGCACCTAGTGGCACACCACCTGGCACGCCTTTACCGACGCTTTACAGCGTCGGTCGAGAAGCATAAGCCGACGCTTTTAAGCGTCGGCCTAGTCCAAGAGAAACCACCCGTTTTAAGCGTCGGTCCAAGTTCGCCGACGCTACTAAGCGTCGGTTACCTCGTAAACGAACGACGCTTAAAAGCGTCGGCATAGATCCACGACGCTTTCTCGACGCGTCGGCCTAAATCGAGCCCACGCCCACCTGCCCGACGTCTTACCCACGCTTTGCGGAGCGTTGGGGGATCTACCGACGCTTAAAAGCGTCGGTAAAGACAAAAAAAAGCGCCGGAAGATATCTTTTCTTTTGTAGTGTTAATAAACAAATGTAGACCGATTGATCCATTTATAATCGAAATAGATTTACATCAAATCTAAATTTATTTAAAATATATTGTCCTCGGATCATAAATTCCCATCTTTAGTCAACTTTCTGATTTTTTTTTTTTTTAAATCTACAGGCTTCTCGAAGAACTAGCATGGGAAGAACATTAATTGTTTAACCGTTTTCTACCAAAGAAAATAAAAAATTGCTTGACCCTTTCTAATTTTCTGTGTCCCTTGATACGTTCAAACCAGTAACTCTGATCCGTAGGGGAAGCCATGCATTTATGAGCCTTTGCTTTTGGTATTTGAATGATTCGTCTTGACGCCATCATATTATAATCTGACCGCGTGGCATTAATTATTATAAACTTAGTGGAGTCACACTAAAAAATAATAAATAATTTTTTTTAGAACAAAAACGTGGAAACAGCTTAAGGGAGGGATTTGCGGCAGCCTCCAATACTAATGGGTTGCTGTTACGTATTAGCATCATAAATCAGCCCTACATGGACCCGGTCCGGTCTAAGCATCATGCCTAGATTATCCGCGTCGTCTGACTCAGTTCTTTCTGGCATTTCTTGGACTATTTCCTTCGCCTGTTTACCATATTCTTGGATCAACTGATTTCAACTGTCACCTTTTCCTCTCCTTTCTTGCCTATAAATACTTCGAGAAATGGGTTCTTCATCATATGATAACTGAAGCTATTGAGCATTCCTTAGTTCCCCATCCTGAATTGCACAAACCAAACTTTGTTTTAAGTCCTGAATTCACTAGGCCTCGGTATTACAACTAGCCAAAGCCTCATGGGTTCCCACAGCTTGAGCCTTTCAACTGTCAGCAATGGCACCGCCACGCCAAGGTCTCCTCCTTCCCTTGGAAGGATGGTTACAGTGCTAAGCATAGATGGTGGGGGAGTGAGAGGCATCATCCCTGGAACTATCCTTGCCTTCCTCGAATCCAAGCTTCAGGTAGGACAATCCTATTCCATTCATTAGATAAAAAAATTCTGTAGCTATAGTTGCAATGTTCTTCCTCGATCGGAAAGCAACAATAACATGCGTTTGGCTGCAGGAGCTTGATGGAGAGGATGTGAGAATTGCAGATTACTTTGATGTTGTTGCTGGAACAAGCACTGGTGGGTTGGTGACCGCCATGCTCGCTGCTCCAGATGAGAATAATCGTCCTCTCTTCGCAGCGAAGGAAATCAATGACTTCTACCTTGAAAATTGTCCAAAGATTTTTCCTAAGAATGGGTAAGGATGGGGAGACACAGTCCAAACTCTTTAAACATACTGAATTTAGAGATGTAGAGAAGTGGTTCTAGTCATACTTAAGCATAGAGCCACAACAAAAAAAGAGACCAGTTTTGATTTGCCCCTGAAACTCCAGACTGAGATACATGCACATGTTTATAGGTCAAAAATTAAAGAGCGAGGCAATTAAGGACTTGAATGAAAATTTGTATGATTTCTCTATGACAAGAATTTATAGATGCCTTCTTATATTAGCTTCATGATGCATCTCCGTGCAGCAATGGAATTTTGGGATCAGTGAAGAGCTTATTGGGTAGCATCGCGGGACCAAAGTACGATGGCAAGTATCTACACTCCAAAGTCAAGCAATTGCTTGGTGGGATTAGGCTCCATCAGACTTTAACAAATATAGTTATTCCCACTTTTGACATCAAGCTTCTCCAGCCTACCATCTTCTCCACCTTTGAGGTACTATTTTTCCCCCACCTGAAAAAACTATTTAAATTTGGCATGAACTCTCTTTCTTCCTCTTGATACAAAGCTTAAAGTTAATTTTACCTTTCTCCCTTTTTCTACAGACTAAGAAGGAAGTTTCAAAGGATGCTCTTCTGTCAGATATATGCATAAGTACTTCTGCGGCCCCGACATATCTTCCTGCACACTATTTTCAAACCAAAGACTTCAACAGGAAGTCCCGAAGCTTTAATCTCATTGACGGAGGGATTGCTGCAAATAATCCAGTAAGTCATCTCATGCATGAACACCATTTCAATTCTTAATTTCAGCAGAAGAAAAACTAATGCTTCGATTATAATCATCTTAAATGACTGGGAACAGACATTATTGGCCTTGAATGAAGTTACGAAAGAAAGTTTCAAACAAAATGATGACTTCTTTCCAATTAAGCCAGCCGACTATGGAAAATTTCTGGTTCTCTCTTTGGGGACTGGATCAGCCAAGCAAGAAAAGAAATTTAACGCATCCATGGCGTCCAAGTGGGGTGTGCTTGGATGGCTATACAACAGTGGCATGACACCATTGATTGATAGTTTTAGTCAAGCTAGTTCTGATATGGTGGACATCCATGCCTCCGTCATATTCCAAGCATTGCATTGTGAGAGCAACTACCTTCGGATACAGGTAAATAACAACATTCAAGCAACTAAAAGGAATATATTAAAGGAATTTCATTTTAAGTGACTTATTGATCTGATGGATGCGATTGAACTATTTGGTCGGTTTGTAGGATGATACTTTGATTGGCGACACGGCATCTGTAGATGTATCTTCCAAGGAGAATTTGTTGAAGCTTGTTCAAATTGGCAAAGAACTGCTAAAGAAACCAGTATCGAGGGTGAACTTAGAATCTGGCATGTATGAAGCAGTACAAATGGCAGGGACAAATGAAGAAGAACTCATCCGTTTCGCCAAGATGCTTTCTAGTGAAAGACAACTCAGGCTTGGGAAGATGCATTTGAATTGACAATATCGGCAGGGTGCCAAACAAGAGATCGTGAATTAATTATCTCCAGCTATGCAATGCAACTATTCTTTTATTCTTTATTTTCTGGTACAAAATGTTTTTTGTTCTTTTATTATGAGCAGTGGCATTTCTAAAAATAGTGATCTTTAAATAACATTGTTGTGCTAAAAGACTGGGATATAATCTGTTTTATTTGTTATATATATATATATGTGTGTGTGTGTGTGTGTTTTATTTGTTATATATATATATATGTGTGTGTGTGTGTGTATGTGTGTGATTTCTTTATTTTAATAAAAGAATTGTATCTAATTGCTTATCCAAATAAAGAGAGATCGTATACTTGCATCTATTGCTCAAGAAGACCTTTCCTTAAGTCGATGAATTAATGATAAGTGAAACTTCTACTGAGATAAAGAAAAAAAAATTGGAACTTCAGTTTCCAACTTGAGGTGTTGATTGCAGGAGATACCGTATAGGTATGGAAGCCTGAAAGTTTTGATGAGATTTTGGATCGAATTCCTTAGGTTAGGGATTGGATTCAAAAATGGAAGCTGTAAGGTTTCGCCGTCTGAGAACACCGGGGGTTTGGGGGGTCGGCCCTCCGGCCTTTCGTCTAGTTAAATTACCTCCTATTCCCCTCCGAGGGGGGCGGATTTCAATGTATACTCCCTTGTAGGAGTTTGATTCCATATCACCTTATCTTCCGTTCCTGCTTTGGAAATATGGCTTCTCTGAGAAATGGATCAAGTGGACTCGGAGATGCGTAGAAGACACTCACTTGCAATTCCGTTGCTCTATCCCTCACTCTCGTAAGCTGTACATACGTCACCCTCCATTGTCTTAGCGAGGATTTCAACGTACTCCCGCGTGAGACTGGTAAGCATTACTCATTTGAAAGTTTCCCACGGTGATCTAATATCTTTTCAAGAGGTCAGATTTATCCTGATGGGAGCAAGAGTAACAATACAGTCTATAATGCTACATTAGCAGGTATAGTAAGCAAAATAGTACGTAAAGAAAAAGGAGGATATGAAATATCCATAGTTGATGTATCGGATGGATATCAAGTAATTGATATTATACCTCCAGGACCAGAACTTCGTGTTTCAGAGGATGAATCCATCAAGCTTGATCAACCTCTCTTTTTCTCAATCTTGAAAAAACCCTCTTTTCAAAATCTTTTGACGTTACCCCCTGTATCGCTCTCCCCCTCGGGGGGATATCCGGTCCTCAACTGGACCTTTCACCTAGGAATTTGATGTTACCCTCCTGCTTCGCGACTCTTAATAATCTCATAATGACGAATAAGGGGAAAGAACCTGCATTTACAAACAAATTCATACGACGAGATAACGACTACAAGGTCGATGAAAAAAATCCCTTACTACCCTTTCACTACCATTTTTATTAGAACTTATCTAAAGAAAAGGAGAATCTTCCTGCTTTCACCACTGCAAATTGTTCTATTCCTGCGGCTCATGGATAGCTTTCAAAGCTGGCTTACGACAGAGCATTTTGGTATACCCGGATGAAATGAAACATTTGATTCATGTAACAGGAGAAAGATTTCACATTCTTTAGCCGTAAAGATATTTGGCCATGAAAAAGGGATTAAGTGGAACAAACAGGATTGGCCGGATGGTAGAGTCATGGAAACACTTGTTTATTCCATATTTTGGACCTTAGCTCCAATGCTATTCGTACAGTAGTTGACCAGGGTATGCAACGGACAGAAGTTATGATAAAAGGCCCTGATCTCGGAAGAGATGCAGCATGACGAGCCATTCATAAAAGTGGTATACTATTAAGTTTAGTACGTGATGTAACACCTATGCCCCATAATGGGTGTCGACCTCCTAAAAAAAGACGTGTGTAGAAATAAGAATGAAACAGATTTCAAGAGAAATAAATGATTCAATGATCTGATAAAATATTATAATAATACTTATTATAGTATGGTTCGAGAGGAAGTAGTAGGATCCACTCAAACACTACGGTGGAAATGTGTTGAATCAAGAGTAGACAATAAGCATCTTTATTATGGTCGTTTCATTCTGTCCCCGCTTATGAAAGGTATATGTGTGTGTGTATGTGTGTGATTTCTTTATTTTAATAAAAGAATTGTATCTAATTGATAATCCAAATGAAGAGAGATCGTATACTTGCATCTATTGCTCAAGAAGACCTTTCCTTAAGTCGATGAATTAATGATAAGTGAAACTTCTATTGAG
This sequence comes from Phoenix dactylifera, assembly GCF_009389715.1. Classification (NCBI taxonomy): domain Eukaryota; kingdom Viridiplantae; phylum Streptophyta; class Magnoliopsida; order Arecales; family Arecaceae; genus Phoenix; species Phoenix dactylifera. The sequence goes on from NW_024067795.1 coordinate 45,201, forward strand.
ATAAAGAAAAAAAAATTGGAACTTCAGTTTCCAACTTGAGGTGTTGATTGCAGGAGATACCAAAACTAGAGCTTTTGGGATGCATGAATTTAGAAAAAAAAAAAACTAGTTTTGCATTTACTGTTGAATCTACTACGAGAACCATTTTGTTGATGGTCATTCAAACCATCGATATTGGTCAAGCATGAGAAAAAGAAGAATGCTATAACATTGTTAGACCATTTGAAAGAAATGGAACTTTGATGGCAAAGCTAGAAGGATGAAGAATTATATGAAAGTGGACCCTAACTATAAGTATTGGTCCAAAGTCTATCCTAAGGAGAGGGAAAGTCATGCTTGTACTTAATATCTCTTAACTTTGCACTTGTTCATAGCTTTGGGTAACTTTTATATTGTTGAATGAATTTCCGATTAGGCCTTGATTCTCGACGATCCATATAGTCTCTTAGTCTTGTAACCATGTGGCATGACACCTACACAACTGAGCTTATGTCTCTTTTGACAATTGAAGTTAGGGTCATTTGGTATGCTGCATTTCTAATAGTACGTAAAAGTTGTTGCAACTGCAAGAAATGTTGTATTAATATTTTCAAGTGTTTGTTTGACTTATCTGTATTTGCATGTATCTGTTTAACTTACTTGCTTCTGAAAACTCGCTTGCCTTAGCTATATTTTGTTGTTTAATGTGGAGAGACTATGAGCACCCTACAACTGAGATTGTGAGGCCCGGTCCATCTTGACCAAGCCTAAACCTAACACCACCAACCTAGCCCGGCATGTGCTTTGCACGGAAATAGCTAAAAACATACTCCTAATGGCAGTCTAGTTCCTCTTCGACTCTGAAAGGGAGTTGAAGACTTAGGGCAAGCTACAATTGGGCGAAAATCCTAAGAATTCTTCTATAAATTATTTTCCTCTCTTCTAAATGCTTTATCATTGAAATATTATTAATCACTCTTGTCGTTTCCATCCATTCTTTCTTCTGATGTCATCATTACAGGTTCTTCATGTTGTCTTCAATACCTCGCAAAAGTTGAGGAAATAAAAATAAATCCCTCTTCCATATCTTTCTCCAATCTGAAGGTCATTGTTGCTAGCTCGATTGTCACTGGAGATCGCTAGATTTCATCACAACAGAGCACCCCTGTTTTGTGTCTCTCCTCGCCTATTTTGGTTGTATCCTCTTCTATTCTGCTTGCTTTGCCATTATTTGAATGTAAGTCTATTATTGGAGCTCTAATCGAGCTCTCGACCGCCCCTATGATCAAACGTAGAGCTCTATTGTCAGTTAGCAAATTGAGCTGTTGTCTTTTTCCCCATTTTAGGCTGACTTTTCGTCAATTTCTTCCTCCTTTTCACCAGCAACAGCCACCATGGCCATTGTTGCCACAGTTGCTTGCCACAACCACCATGGGTCATTGCCACTGATGACTGCCACCCTTGCACCTAGCTCTCTTCTTCCCATCATCTATTTTGAGAGAGGGAGAAACCCATGGTTCACATTTTCCCCCCTCTTTTCTCTGTCTCTCTCCTATTTCTCTCTTTCTCTCTCTAACCAGTCAACGGGACCTAGTGGCTGGTCCCGGGTTTCCACTTCATAAACACCTGTGACCTAGTAAAGGGTACCAACTGTCGATTATCCCTTTTATAATTTTGATATTTGGATTAAATTCTGTAGAGGAGCCACCGTCTATGCAAAAGGGTGTTGAATAGAGGATTATACACCCTGCTTCTTAAATTGAGGTATGGGTTGGTATATGCTGAATTGAATCTAAATCTCTAAACACGATTACTTGTATGTATACATATATTTATTTATAAATTGTATGTTTTTAGTTTCTTATGGTTGTTTATTATTGATATGTGACCGCTGGAACTATTGTTATATTTTGTGTATTATATGCATGCATCAAATATTGTTGGCCTTTTGGATGTTTGGAATATGGTATCGATTTTTTAAAATTCTATAAGGATATATTTTATTTACTTGGAAAGAATAAGATTTAATTAGTTGATGGTTAAGAAAGAGATGTTTGGACTAGCCACGTTAATTGTGAACAGCCAACCACTAGCAGGAATGTGTTATATAAATAGCCAACCATGGGCAAAAATATGGTGTGTGAATAGCCATTCACAAGTAGGAACATGGTAAATAAATAGCTAGCCACAAGCAAGAACGAGATGAGTGAATAGCCAACCACGGGCAAGAACATGTTATATAAGTAGCTAGCCATAGAAGAAATATGGCATGATTCACCATTCATAGGCCAGAGTATGACCGTGGTTAGTCCAAAACCTACAGATCACTATTGAATGATCCAGATTATGTTAATAAGAAATGAATGATAAGACATATAGAGCCAATGCTGAATAAAAATGTTTTACTTGATGATATATGTGGTATATCTTTTTTTTGCATGAGATAGATGTTTTGATGGTAGATGATGCATGTTTATGCATGTATTTGTAGATTTAATTGAGCTAAACTAGATATTAAGAAAAAAAGGAAATGATGATAAGTCTCTATCACGCTTTGCAATTAGGGATGTAGCCCTCTCCTATTTTTAAGAAAAAAATATATATTAGTATTTGAAAAAAATAAAACTACAAATCGCTGCACAAATTACTTATCAATACATACAACTATCTCTCTCAACTCCACTCAGACAAAGCTTTCATCTCGGTGGGTATGAGTCATCTTGTAGAACCCCACCTTACCAGGCTTTCTCTCATGCTTTTCCATCTACAACAAAAAGTATATGTTACAAGATTCATAGTCCATGATACGTGATATATCATAGAAGATACATGATTCATGATACATATTATATGATGCATGATACATAGCTCACTATGAAGATTAGAGCTTCAATTTGAAGTAAAGAAGTCTAAAGATTTTAATAAGGCTCATAAGTATCATGATACATAGCACACGATACATGATACATAGTTTCATTAAGAAGTATAAGTGTTTCAATATAAAATAAATAAATCTAATAGGAAGTTTGAAATATGCTAAAGAGTTTCAAAGAAATTTACGAATTCGTCTTTATGCCTCACATAACTCTTGGAGCCTGATGTATGAGGAACCGACTAAGATGCTCGTGCAGCTCTACCAATATTAGAATATTTTCACCAAATAAAGTAAACAATATAATATATTGTATATATGTGCAATATTTATTAATAATGACTAAAATATAAGATCTTGAGATAGTATACACAATCTATCATCTCTCAGAAAATCAGTAGTGAACAAGAATTCCTCCTCCACATGAGTATGGAAGATATTGGTTCGTCACCAATCCTCCTTCATGTTCTCCTCTTGCCTAGAACCTATAAAAACTCGACAAACAATATAAGAGGACAGATCTAAATCTTCTAGTTCCTCCATTGGTTCCTCATCGTTGTTGGCGTTTTTCTCATCATTAGGATCAGCAAATTGGGTTGGACTTTCAGAGGGCTCACCGAATTCATCCTCCTCACAAATCAAGGCAAAATGCTGGTCCTTCGTAGGGCAAACGACCGCAAAGTGTCCGCGGCCACCACACTTGTAACATTTGGAGTGACCACCTCTTGACGGCATGGGGCTTTTGGCTTTGTCGCAAGGCTTCGAAGCTCTCCGCTCTAGGTGAGGACCCCTGGTTGTAGAAGTTTCAGTTCGTGTAAAGGAGGAAGTACCTCGAGAGAAAGGGGTGCTTTCGTTGCTGTATTCTAGAGGTCGTCGCCCAATGGGAGTACGAGTAAGGCGCCTCTGCTGCTGCTGCTCCTCCACACGAAGAGCAAGCTAAAACGCCTCCTCCATGCTGAAGATACGAGATATCAACAACTCCCTTCGGATGTCCTCCCTTAGCTCGGATCGGTACCGAGCCAAAATTTGACATTTCAACTTCGTGATGTTGCTGCGGATCATCAACTTATTGAAGCGGGTGGTGTAGTCCTCCAAGGTAGAACCTTCTTGATGAAGTTTCAGCAACTCCTCGAAGATAGTCTCCTCACAATCAAGGGAAAGAAACTTTTTCCTTAACTTGAGTTTCATCTCCTCCCAATCGGTGATGGGAGGTTGCCGAAGTCGGTGAAGTCTATCCTTTACGCTGTGGCCACCAAACTCATGCCTGACTCTTGAGTTTCATCTTTACAAAATGAACTTTTCTTTTACTGGACATGTTGTACCACTCAAAGTAATTTTCGAGGGATAGCAACCAATCTTGAAAGTTATTGCGATCAAGGGTACCACTATAATCGAAAACATCAACACGTACTCGTTTGGATCCGTCGTCGAAGTCGTCGTGTTGTTGCTGCCCATATTGGTTCCCATAGTACATCCCCATGCGAGGATTTGCTGGTGCTGGTGCTCGGGGGCCTCTAAGTGGGCGTCGGGTGGGAGATCCTTAGAAAAAGAATCATCAGTAACAGGGTTACCTGCATCTGAATTTTTAGCATCACCGTGGACGCCTTGATCATCCTTGGAGTTGCTATGTCCGGGGAGGATGTGTGTCCAAAAAGCCTCCATCTTTTGGTTCAAGAAAGCTATTTGATGGAAGACTTCGGCCATGTCCTCCTCTGGTTGTTTTTCATTATTGTAGGGATGCCCACCCCGGGTACTCATGATAAAGCAAAAAGAATTTTTGCTCTGATACCAATTGGCGCAGCAGGGGATGGGTGCTGCTGAATTTTTGTGGATAATGGCTAAAATTGGTTGGACCCAAAACTAATTTGAGTTAGGACATAGGAGGAAGGGATTAGGCCTGCGATTTAGCTCTGAAATCTGAAGGACTTTGTCGTGATTAGGGCATCAAAAGATTAGGGCTATTGCATGCAGAAGATGGGCGAATGGAAGAAGGATCAATGGAAGCTCTTGCAGTTTGGGTAGTATGTGATAACTATGGGATGAATAGAAGAGTCTCACCTCTATCCTAAACCCAATAATTTTCGGGCACACCCAACCAAGGATCCAAACTCGACGTACGTCCATCATGACTCGGGATCGGGCTCCTGCAGCGAAGCTCCTTCTATTGATGAGGATATACATTAGGAGGACAACTACGAGCAACCTCCTCCTCTGTCATACCCTTTTTCTTGTAGTCTCTCTTAAACTTCTCCTTAAATTCTTTCTATATATGGTTGAGGGACTTCGGCACCCAGTCATGGCTCCCTAGAGGAAACCCAAATTTACTCTACACCAAACTAAGAATGTTAGAAATGTTAAATCAAATTACTTATTTGGGCTAGTTAGCAAATTAATATATAATATCAAATTCAATTATTTACCTATATAACTCATAGAAGCTCAACTTTATACGAAAGAAGCATATCATTTCACTTAGCATAATTGAGCGAACACAGCTAACCTTTCTACGCAACCGATCCTAGAAAACTTGGTAATATGCTTCCAGCCCTCTTGAGGGGCTGTCCCATCTGGTTGCATCAGATGACAATCTTCTCGCCCTCACCAAGCTGCCACACATTCCTTGCTCGAGTGGGTCCCTATTTTGTCCTCACTCTCTCCTGTCCATCTACGAAAAACAAATAAAAAGAAAAAACATATTCAAAATTATTAAATATGCATGAAATGAAATGAAACCAAATGTAATAAAATCTTTCCGTTGTATTAGCTTTCTCAATAACAAATTTAATAAAATTTTGAACTCCATCCAAATATTCATTGTTGAATCTCGATTTATTTATCCAACTTTTATCTATTCTATTAAAATACTGATTGAATTGCAACTTATTTAAAAAAGATAAACAAAATTAAATATTTCATATTACATTCCGTAAAAATTTACAAATAAGTCTTTCATCATTGAATACATTTTATTAGAATATAAAGTTGAACTCATACATCTTCAAAGAACAGTCCAATAGAAAGCACATGTACATAGATAGTTTTAACATGGTGCATGAGTAATAATAGTATAAGATTTGATAATAAAATCATATAAAAGTTTCATAAGAGCCTATAATTATAAGATCCCATGCTGTTACACTATGGTACTCAATACAACAATCCTAGACAGACAATTTTAACATGATTTAGGTTCTGTATTTTTCTCCTTATGTTCCCATACTTGCATCAAGCTGGTCTTAAACTAGTAAGTGGCTCAAATCTTGCTACATACTTACCATGCTTAAACTTGAGCTAAGTCTTTCTAAATCAAGTGGATTCAAGGCACTTCAATCTTAGCTAATGTCAAGCTTGACTTGTGCCAATTTCAACACCCCCTCTTTCTGTGAGAGAGCAAGACGAAGGCCCACCTACTTTACATTGAGATACTTACAAAAACAAAGACTAGAAAAGAAGAAACTCGAGAAGTCTCCTCAGAGAAAGGCACAACCTATATACCTACATTACCATGTTAGAAGAGCAACTCAAACCCAACTCAGGACAAGGTTTCAATAGTGCAGACCGAAAGCCACACCCCATTAATCTGGCTTGCTCTAACCTAACACATATCCAATCCTTGCTTAAGACTCTCAACATTGGTTACCACATATATCATTTATGATTACATGGTTTCTAGTTAAGTGCAAAGTATGAAAGTTGTCCTATAATTCCTTTTTTTGGTTGTATCATATAATTTCTTATTTTATAAATTGCCATACATGATAAAGTTTAATTAGTCAAGCCTGGGTGTGCCTGGGGCAGGTGGACTAGGGAAAGGTGATTCTGTCCCAATGTGCCCATAGTGCCCGGAGGAGTAGTGCTTGGAGATGGACATGGCTCCACAAAGCCATGAACCATCTGATGTTAGGCTCGGCAGCTTGACTATAGAACTCGAAGTATTTATCTTGTAGCGTGTGCTTGATGAGCTTCAAGCATGTCTTTTGGATGTTGACGGCTTGCCATGACTTTTTTTCTTAATTTTCCTCATCTTGCCAATTGCAAAATCCTTCTTCTTTTCATTTAGAATGCAAATAATTTCTGAAACTAGGAATGAAACAAACCATATACCTTAAAACTGCAAATAGAAAATCAAGCAAAAACTCAAAAAGAAATTATTAGGGCATCAAACAAAAATTCAAAAGGGGATTATTTTGAAAATACAAATCCACTACAGTGGAGGGTGGGCTAGCTAAGACCCGCGGGACGGCGACAAGTCGTTGGCATAGAAAGGCGGTCGGCCAGAGTTTTGAAGAATACCACGGATTGCGGTGGTTATGGGCGGAGAGGAGGAGGAAGCTGGCGAAGAAGAAAAAGGAGGTCGGCGAAGAGGCGGAGGAGGAGAAGTAGACCGGTGGAGAGGTGGTGGAGGAGGAGGAGCTCAGTAGCAACGACGAATAGAGAGGAATGGGGCTGATTGATGGTGGGTCGGATAAGGGATTTGGGGAAATATATGGAACCCAATGACGTTTATAAGCACCGTCTTGTTATTAGCCTCTGACGACATTTTTAAGCATCATAACACAACGACGCTTACCAAAAAGCATCGAAAAAATCATGTTCTTCCTCGCCGATGCTTTTAACCATTGTAATCTTCCAATGCTAATAAACTGCATTGGCAAATTTTGTCACGGTAGACAAGTTAACGACGGGACGCTAAAGGAGGAGAAAAACCCTATTGGCTTGTTAATTTTGTATTAACTCAAACAAGATTCACAGATGTACATTTGATCATTTCCGTATCACATAAGAGGGCAATTTTTTAACCTATCTGTATCAAATAACTTAGCAAGATTTAAATATTGGCTCTTTGTTCTTTAATGAAATCTTGTGGCTTATTTAGATATTCCTACAGGACTGGGCTGAAAATTTTATACGAATCGGGCATATTGGCCCATCCACCTTGTATTTTCTAAAAGCCTATCCAAATTCCAAACTTAGCCTAAATCTTAGCCTTTCGGCTGCATGAAGAAAAACATGACCTATCCACAAAATTTAAACTAAATGGTATTTGGTTGATATAGGGTTATGCTTGAATGAATGATCCAATCCACAAATCCTACTAAATTTTCAGCTCAATTTTGTAAGAATATCCAAATAGGCCCTTAATATGATATTTGGTCCACTGGTAGCATCTCACCACAAAGGAGACTTTCATGATTGCTGCTAGATACTTCTTCGGCTGCCAAGATGCCCAAATTGCTTCCATGGAAGATGTGAGGTCAACCAAAAGGGAATCAAAGTGCCGTGGTAAAAAGGAACAAAGGGAATTAGACTATTTTTAGTGCAAAGGAAATGAAACCTAAAGCTAAAGAAGAAATATTTGAGATAACATGAACGTGGGAAAATTAAAATAAAGAGGGTTGGGCTTACACAACTATGCCTAAGCAATTTGAATATGTAAAAGAAAATGATTATAAAAAAAGAATAAAACTAAAGGACTTCCCTGCCGAGCCTTCCTGCGAGTGTCTGTCAGGACCACGAAACAGCTAAAATTTGACCTCCCTCTAGGTAGGGAAATTTTAGTCTCCCTAAGTTTACTCTTTTTAAAATTTAGAGCTCCTGTGCAAGACTTTTGCAAGAGATTTCTAGGTTGTTTTCAGCCTCGAGGACTTGGGTTTATATCGAGCTCTTAGAAGATTCCCATGATAAGCACAGCCCATGCAGGACTAAAGAAAGCTAATTAAAATTTTTATGGAAACTCATTGAAATCTATTGAAAATTAACTGAGAGTTTGAACCTCAATAGACTTCGGATTACTTCCGACAGTGAACAGACGCTATCAGAAGATACCAATACCAACTAGAATGGTGTCTACGGGCACCATGGGTGCAAAACCAACCATAAGTAGTTATTAATGAATTTGTCAGTACTTACTGAGAACCTAATAGGCTACCATTAATTGGATTTCAGCGGGTCCAACCCATGCCTCTGCAAAATTTATGGATGCAATGCGTGTGGTAGGCTGTGCATATGGCTAAGCCCTAATCTCATTGAATCTTGAGGCGTTGTTGTTAATAACACTTTTTGGTCCTTTGGGGTGTCAAAAGCCAAGTCTCTATAGTTGGAAGGAGAAGGGAGAGGGGAAGATGCAGAAATCTAGAGGGGAAAAGAGGGAGGTTTATATGCTTCCAAATCTGACAAGGTTTCAAAAACATTTCTTCGCCACCTTGCATAATCTAGTCTGAAGCTCCAAAGCTGTGAACTCTCTAAGGATAGGATCAAAGAGGTTCAAAGAATCTAACCTTAAAATAGACCAACCCCATTAATTCAAAGAAATTTCAAGAAAATTCAGGAAAAATGCATGAATGATTCAAGAAGAATATAAAAAGTAGTAAGGAACACAGGCTCACCAAACTTCCATTGCGAGCAAACTTGAGGTTTAAGTGCACGAGGCTCACCAAACTTCCATTGCGAGCAAACTTGAGGTTTTTTAAAAATGAATATTCTGTACAAAAAGAATTGTTTATATATGGTATAAGTTGTTTATGGTGTAAGTTGGGGAACATCAGATCTAATTGATTAATAAATTATGTCAGTTATTTATTTATTAGCACGAGTTGCATGATATTTTACTATCTTATTTATACAAGGAAGAACAACAGCAACAAGTGGCTTCAAATAATTGGAGCTTTATACATACATACATACATACATACATACATACATGCTTATATATATATATATATATATATATATATATATATATATATATATATATATATATATATATATATATATATATATATATATATATATATATATATATATAATTCAGAGTTTAAGGGCACGAGGCTTACCAAACTTCCATTGCGAACAAACTTGTGGTTTTTTAAATATGAATATTCTGTACAAAAAGAATTGTTTATATGTGGTATAAGTTGTTTATAATGTAAGTTGGTGAACATCAGATTTAATTGATTAATAAATTTTGTTAGCTATTTATTTATTAGCACGAGTTGCATGATATTTTACCATATTATTTATACAAGGAAGAACAACGGCAACAAGTGACTTCAAATAATTGGAGCTTTAGTGAGGTTTCCTACTACATTACTGGCAAATTTATTGAACTTGTTCAAACTTACAGCTTTTTCCTAATGATGAATACTCTGAGAAATTCCCATAATTATTCTCCAGTGATCGATAGCCTTTTATCTAGTCCAACAAATCACAGTCTTAGACATTCCATCCTCCCCCTCCCCTCTCCTTTCGACATAAACACACAGCTGTCGCAGGATTAGGAGGTTATTGTGCTCCAAGCAAACTTAAAATTACACCTTGGTAACGGAAACATATTGTGGGTTAAAAACCATTGCAAAGCAGGGCTAAGCCATGCTATCAGTTGTCACGCATCTCCCCAAACCTCAACCGTCTTTCATCAGAGAGACGCTTGGCTAAACGTGTGAGCGCTTCTTCATTGGTTACGTCCCCTTTGACCTCCTCAAACAAGCCAGTCTCCAAGTTCACCCTCGACACATGCTTCTTGAGAAGATCACTCCCAATTTGCACAAGCTTTAGCAAGTTCTCCTTTGTTGAGACGTCCACAGATGATGTGCTTCCAATCAAGTTGTCATCCTAATATTTAACAACGTGAACATAATCATATTCCTTGCCGCAACAGGGGAAAAGCTTCTTTTTCTTTTTTGCTCATCATGATAAAGTGGTAAAGTTTACCTGTATGCGAAGATAGTTTTCCCTGCAAGCGAGCGCTTGGAACATTGCACATAAATGGATATCAACCATATCGGCACTGGCTTGAGTAAAAGCGTTGATCAATGGCGTATCACCACTGTCGTACAACCATCCTAGTACACCCCATTTGGATGCCTCCTGTGCAGTGAACTTCTCTTCCAACTTTGCTGATCCGGTCCCAAGAGAGATTACAAGGAATTTGCTATAGTCCACTGGTTTGATGGAATGGAAGTCTTTGTTTTCCACACAGACCTCCTTTGCAATTTGGCTCATCGCTGCTAATGTCTGTTAAGTTATTGGATTATACGGTTAGAAGTCTGTTGTGTTACAAAAGATGATATCATTCTATAAACTCTTACTGGATTATTTGCTGCAACCCCTCCGTCGACAAGATTAAAGCTTTGTTTGTTTCCTTGGGCATCTTTTGTTTCAAAGTAGTGGGCAGGAAGATAGGTTGGAGCTGCAGATGTGCTAATGCATATATCAGATAGAAGAGGATTTTTCAGAGGTGTATTCCTTGCCTGCGCACAAAAAGGAAAATGAGACTTAAAAAAATGATGTCTTCATTAAACAAGCATGAAAGGAGATCAGGTTATGGAGGGATGGTAGACTGATACCTCAAAGGTGGAAAAGACGGTGGGCTGAAGAAACTTAATATCAAAAGCTGGAATAACTATGTTAGTTAGAGCTTGATGAAGCCTTGATTCACCAAGTAATTCTCGTACTTTGAGGTGCAGATACTTCCCATCATATTTGGGCCCAGTGACTGCAGTAAACAACTTAGTAATTGAAGACAGAATCCCAGTCCTGCAAAAAGTAAAATTTTATCTCTTAGTCCCTAATAGAATGGGCAATTCGTAATTATATATGACACACCTATTACAGTCAGATCCATAATCAACATGCATGATGCCTTACAAATTAAGGTTAAATCTTTTGTTTCTCAATTGCTGCTTATTCATATGATGATCACAAAGGGAGTAAATCATAACTTGTCCTACTTACTTTTGAGGGAAAATCTTGGGGCAGTGCTCTAAATAGAACTTGGTGATATCCTTTGCGGCAAAGAGTGGGCGATTATCCTTATTGGGAGTCGTAAGCATTGCGGTCACTAGCCCTCCTGTACTTGTTCCAGCAATGATGTCAAAGTAGTCTGCTATCCTTGCATCCTTTCCATCAAGATCCTGCTTCCACCAATCTCCCATTAAGATCATATAGAAGTTTGGAGGAAAGAAGAAGCTTAAGAAAGATGAAATATAATTTACTTGGAGTTTTGATTCGAGGAAGGCAAGGATGGTTCCTGGGATTATGCCTCTTACACCGCCACCATCGATGCTAAGCACTGTGACCAGCCTTCCCTTACAAGGTGGAGGGTTTGCAAGTTTCCCAATCTTGCTAGCCATTCACTGAAACAGGCTGTACGGTTCAAAAAATAATGCTGTAGAGGACTAGTTCAGAACAAAAACTCGCCAGCTAGTTTCTCTCGATCTTCTAACTCTCTTTGATAATAGCTATTTATAGGCAAGGAGACGCATGGCAAAGCCATTCCGACGTAAAAAATTTGAGCATTTCACGCATGCAGAATGTGTTATTTTTTTAATGTAAAACACCTTTCACCTTTTTCTCAAATGCACATGGACAGCCAACTACCACCTAATATTTAGCCCAACAGTTTTGTCCTCTTCCATTGCATGCCACGTCCTCTTATTACCATTACCCTTCCATCTTTTGGCGGAAGGTAGGTTCCACGTACATCGTTGGATTTTAATATTATCATGCTCCTCTGCGTTCTACCTACTGTAGCTGAGCACTGGTTGCCAATATATATGGGGTTAAAGATATATCCTCCACGTGGAACAAGATAAGTATTAATAAGATGACGTGATGTGGTTGGCATGGATGCGATGGTTCTAAGTTATCCTCCGAAGTCAACATTTCGTGTTACTCGTGCTCTCCGTCCAACGATTAATAATTAACTAAGTTATTCTACAGAAAAATTAGAGATTATTGGTGCCTTTTAATATATGTATCGGGGAACAAAAAGTACCGATAGTTTTATTCCTGACACTTTCTTAAAAATCGCAAAAGTATCGAATATGCTACCGTCGAAAACCAACTTCATGATATGTTAAAAGTATGCCCTAGAAGCCAACGTGGCTGACGCATATTTGTAATTTGGGGCATAAATTTGTAATTTAACACTTATTAATAAATAAGATTGGGCAATTTATTTTTTATTCATGTTTGTATGTGTCCATAAATTGTCTAAAAAATTAATAGATGATGACACATAATTTCGAGTTAAGAATTTGAGGCATGTGTCATTAGAGATTAATTTCTAAATGCTCCTGATCAATGGATCCATCACGAGGGACGGTGATCGATCCGCTGAGATTAGTGCACAAATCACTTAATCAGATGGACGAGTCTCGAGTCCACGGTGTAGAGACACTGGAGTGATTATGCAAGTACTTGTTAGAGAACAAGGTACTGAGCGTGACCAAAGATAGTAGTCACATGGATGTCTATCCACTCATCAGTGACTACTTATGCTGCAGTTGTATAACTGAACCTTTGACCTGCGATGCCTCAGCAATTCACTGTGAGGTTGCTGTAGTTTGACGAGTATGTGAACTTGGGCCCTAGTCATTCGGGTCTTTGTAGTGCGAATTGGCTGCAGTAGGTTCATTTTGGAATAGGATTACATGTAGATGGGATCTATCGACCTTGATAGATTAGGAGTGATCCTATGTGATTTATGAGACTGAGTTTGATAAATTTCTGGCCAGATATTTTGGAAAAATAGTTTTCCATATCTCGAACTGGAAATCGTATAAATTTGACATATGACAGACGATGGAGTTTGACGAGATATCCATAACTTCTGTCACGTCGGGATCCATGATAGAGGGACTGTATCATACGCTAACTGCACCAAGAGGTTCAGATATTCTATTCTACTGGGTTGCCACCACATACTTTAGGCGTCACTAGTGGATTGTGAGACTCGAAGGCATTCACTTGGTGATCAGTGAACCCTAAGAGTAGAACTGAAATCGTTTCAGTCCACTAAAAGGAGTTTCAGTGATATTGAGATGGAGATCTCAATATTTCTCACTACCAGTCAGAATAGAACCTACGGGATCACACACATAGAGGATTTAATTAGTCAGATTATCATAATTATGATTTGGAATCATAATAGAAATCAATCATCAATATGATTGGTGATTGAATTAACCCACTAAGTGTTAGTGAGTTAATGGAAGAAGAATTAAGTGAAATTGATTGCAATTGGATTGCAATTGGGCTATTTAATGAGCCAAATCAAATTGGGTTCGACCCAAATTGATTTAGGTTCATGATTGGGTCAATTTGATTAAACCAAGGTTTGTGCGGATTTTAAAGACCACATGTCGTCGTAGGATGAATATGACTTAAGTCATATTCACACTATGCGGATTTTAAAGTCCACATGGCGTCGTAGGATGCATACTCCCAAATCAATTAATTCTCCTAATGAGATTAGAAATCCTAATATGATTAGAAAATTAATCAATTGATTAAATAGACACATGTCATGCATCTATGAGCACAAGGATTGGACACTTGGCATTAATCCAAGGGTGGGTTATAGTCCCATACTCCTAATAAGATTAGGAGGAGCCCTAAACCAAATCTATAAAAGGGTAGCAAGGAAGAAGTTATGAATTAATTCTCTCCTCTTCCTCTCCACGCCTCCTCTTTTTTCTTCCTCCTTCTCCACAACAGCAAGGGGTCTTCATCCTCCTCTTCTTCCATGGTAGCAAGGCAAGGAAGATCCACGTGCAAGGTTCCTCCTTCCTCTTCCTCCATCGCGAGCAAGGTTGAAGAAGAAAGGGTTCTTCTTTAAGGAGGTATGTTGCGATGAATGACGTCCCCTTCGAATTCCGCTGCGAACGTCGCATCGAACGGGGCGTAACTCAGCAGTGGTATCAGAGCCATGGTTCTAGGAAGCATGATTAGGACCTAAGGATTGATTACCACATTTTTAATCTGATTTTTAAAGAAATTATGCTTGCTGCATTTTCTACGTGCTGAAATTTCAGGTTGCTGAAATTTTCAGCATGCAGTTTTTATTTGCTATGACCTTGCAAATTATTTTAGAATTGCAATTAGATTACAATATTTTAAATCAAGTAATGCATGATCTGAAATCCAGAGAATAGCATATAGGTTTAAAATTTCAGATCTGAAAATATACATGAGATGCATATGGTAATCATAATGTTCATACTTGTTTAAGATTATGTTTAAAATAATGTATGCATGAGATGTATGTATTAGTTAAACAAAAATTTATTTGCATGAGATGTAAATAAAACCCTTAAACAATAGGACATTTACATAAGATGTAAACTGAAACAATTATGTCATTTACATAAGATATAATCACATAATATATGAAAGGGTTTCACAATTACATAGGATGTAAACTTGAACCAATGTGACATTTACATAAGATGTAAATCGAATGACATATGGTATGGGGTAGATGGTTACATTAGATATACATCCCAAGAGACCTAAAATCTCTCTAAATCAATCGAGAGTGAACGATACATTGAGCTAGCTATATTTGATTAATTGATCTAATTGGTGTCTAGGCAAGCTCAAAGGTGGTTACTTAATTAGGACCTTACTCTCTGAGTAAGGGGAGCCTCCCACCTGCTTACCTGGCCAATTGATCGATTACCTCCTATGGAAAGCTCAAAGTTGGAATCATTAAGATCTGATTACCCAATATTAAGTCGATTGGTCTTCCACCGTAGTAGAGTTGCTAAGATCTTTCCGGCGTTGATTAGTCTCGGCTGGATACAGTGGGCTAGTTGCATCGGATGATTGGACCTCTTTATTAACATGAGATGTTGTGGGATAAAGGTGGGGTTGGGCTCCAATAACTGTTAGGTGAGAACCCAATCACAGCTTTATTTTTGCGGGATATACAGTGGGTTTGACTTAACCAAGGAACGGGTCCAATAACTGTAAGGTGAGGTCCTTATGACTTGGAGACCAGGTTAGCTCAATATGCTTACGAAGCATTGTACAAGAGTTGTACACTCATCGTCTATGTGTCTCCAATAACTGTTAGGTGAGGTGACATGTAGATTGGTGGGACCGCAGCACCCCACTCGAAACCCTAAGTTGCAGGTTTCCGTATCTTTACCAGGAAAGTGTGAGAGATCCAAGAAATAGTGGAAGAATTTGATCCAATTTTCTTTTAAAAGTCCCTAAAACAAATTAATGTCAAATACAAATTTCTAATTAGAATCTTTACTCTCTGCAGATGTCAATGGCTTCCAACCTGATAGTTCGAATTCTAGATAACAATAGGTTGACCGGACCAAACTATAAAGATTGGCTCCGCAACTTGAAGATTGTCTTGAGTTGCGAAAAGATAGCTTATGTTCTTGACCATGAGCTCCCAGTGTTACCAACCCGTGCAACCAATGAGCAGCGTGAGACGCATACTAAATGGTTGGATGACGACAATAAGGTTATGTGCTACATTTTGGCATCCATATCTAACGAATTGCAATGCCAGCATGAGAGCATGAAGACTGCTAAGGACATACTTGATCAGATCATTAAGGTTCTTTGATCATATCGAGGAGGAGAATACCTTAGTGGAGAGTTTCGTGATTATCTCAAACAAAATGGTATAGTTTCACAATGGACACCTCCTGAAACACCTCAACTCAACGGAGTGTCAAAAAGGAGGAATCAGACCCTATTGAATATGGTCAGGTCCATGATGAGCTTCACTGACTTATCCTTATTCTTGTGGGGAGATGCCCTACTTACAGCTATCTATATATTGAATAGAGTTTCCTCTAAGTCCGTTCCTACCACACCGTATGAGATATGGCATGGTAAGAAACCAAGTCTTGGTTATCTCAAGATTTGGGGATGTCCAATCTAAGTCAAGCGACAACAGGCGGACAAGTTAGAGTCTAGAACAATTGATGCTCGTTTTATTGGATATCCTAAAAAGTTGTTAGGATATAATTTTTACATCCCAGAAGATCACAAAGTGTTTGTGAGCCGACATGCCATCTTCTTGGAAAAACAGTTTATCCTTGATAGAGGCAGTGGGAGAAAAATTGAGCTCGAAGAGAAAGTCTCTGAAGAGCAACAAGCAATTGAGCCTAGTGAACCTATTCACATTGAGCCAATACATGAAGAACCTCGTCCACTTCGTAGATCCAGTAGGATCTTCCATTCTCCTGAAAGATACTTAGGTATGCTTACTGAGAAAATAGAGAAAGAGTTCCTCATGGGAGAAAGAGATCATAGTAATGATCCCAAGACCTCCAACGAAGCGATGTTAGACATCGACTCCGAAAAATGGATTGATGCGATGAAGTCAGAAATAGACTCCATGCATTCCAACCAAGTATGGACCTTAGTAGATCCGCTTGAAGGTATAGTACCTATTGGGTGTAAATGGATCTACAAAAGAAAAATGAGTTCGGATGGCAAGGTAGAGACCTATAAGACAAGGTTGGTGGCAAAAGGTTATAGTCAGCGCGAAGGCATTGACTATCAAGATACCTTTTCAGCGGTAGCCATGCTGAAGTCTATTCGAACGTTGCTTGCCATTGCAGCTTATCATGATTATGAGTTATGGTAGATGGATGTGAAGACTGCTTTTCTTAATGGATATCTTGAGGAAGATATCTATATGGAACAGCCTTAGGGTTTTACTTCCAGTGATGGTGATCACAAGGTCTGCAAGCTGCAAAGATCCATATATGGACTAAAGCAAGCATCTCGGAGTTGGAACACTCATTTCGATGATGTGATCAAATTGTTTGATTTCATCAAGAACGAAGAGGAACCATGTGTGTACAAAAAGGTCAGTGGGAGGGTTACAGTATTTCTCGTATTGTACGTGGATGATATACTCCTAATCGGGAATGATATTCCCATGCTCACATCGGTCAAGTTATGGCTATCTAAGAAGTTCTCCATGAAAGATCTAGGTGAAGCATCTTATATTTTGGGGATTAAGGTCTATAGAGATAGATCTAAGAGGATGCTTGGCCTATTACAGAAAATGTACATAGAGAAAGTGCTGAAGAGGTTCAGCATGGAAAACTCTAAGAGAGGATTGTTACCCCTAAGGCATGGGATAAATCTCTCAAAAAAGATGTGCCCCAAAATATCTGAAGAGATTCAGCGCACGAGTAGGATCCCTTATGCATCGGCAATAGGGAGCCTCATGTATGCCATGCTATGTACTCAACCTGATATAGCACATTTTGTGAGTGTCACGAGCAGATATCAGTCAAATCCAAACGAGGAGCACTGGATAGCTGTGAAAAATATTCTTAAGTACTTGAGAAGGACTAAGGATCTGTTTTTGGTCTTTGAGGGAGACACAAAGTTAAAGGTAGAAGGATATACTGATTCAGACTTCATGACTGACCCTGATGATAGAAAGTCTACATCAGGATATGTATTCTTATGCAATGGAGGATCGGTAAATTGGAAGAGTTGCAAGCAACCGATTATTACAGATTCTACCATGGAAGCAGAATACAATGCTGCATCGGATGCTGCGAAGGAAGCGTTCTGGTACAAGAAGTTTGTCGAAGAGCTAGGAGTCATGTCATCAGATGCCATAATCCTTTTCTGCGACAACAACGGTGCCATAGCACTGGCTAAAGAGCCAAGGTCTCACCAGAAGTCCAAGCACATAGAGCGGCGATTTCATCTAATTCGCGACTACCTCGAAAAGAAATATATAGAGGTGCAGAGAGTAGACTCCACTGATAACGTGGCGGACTCATTCACTAAACAGCTGAGTCAGAAAAAATTAGAAGTCCATCTTGAAAAAATGAGACTTAAATATATGTCTGATTGGCTTTAGTGCAAGTGGGAGATTGTTAAAAGTATGCCCTAGAAGCCAACGTGGCTGACGCATATTTGTAATCT
Organism: Phoenix dactylifera; assembly: GCF_009389715.1. NCBI lineage: Eukaryota > Viridiplantae > Streptophyta > Magnoliopsida > Arecales > Arecaceae > Phoenix > Phoenix dactylifera. The sequence goes on from NW_024067795.1 coordinate 63,760, forward strand.
GGGGCATAAATTTGTAATTTGACACTTATTAATAAATAAGATAAGGTAATTTATTTTTCATTCATGTTTGTATGTGTCCATAAATCGTCCAAAAAATTAATAGATGCTGACACATAATTTCAAGAAGTTGAGAATTTGAGGCATGTGTCATTAGGGATTAATTTCTAAATGCTCCTGATCGATGGATCCATCACGAGGGACGGTAATCGATCCGCTGAGATTAGTGCACAAATCACCTAGTCAGATGGATGAGTTTCGAGTCTACGGTGTATAGACACTGGAGTGATTATGCAAGTACTTGTTAGAGAACAAGGTACCGAGCGTGACCAAAGATAGTAGTCACATAGATGTTTATCCATTCGTCAGTGACTACTTATGCTGCAGTTGTATGACTGGTCCTTTGACTTGCGATGCCTCAGCTATTCACTGTGAGGTTGCTATTTAATGAGCCAAATCAAATTGGGTTCGACCCAAATTGATTTAGGTTCATGATTGGGTCAATTTGATTAAACCAAGGTTTGTGCGGATTTTAAAGACCACATGTCGTCGTAGGATGAATATGACTTAAGTCATATTCACACTATGCGGATTTTAAAGTCCACATGGCGTCGTAGGATGCATGCTCCCAAATCAATTAATTCTCCTAATGAGATTAGAAATCCTAATATGATTAGAAAATTAATCAATTGATTAAATAGACACATGTCATGCATCTATGAGCACAAGGATTGGACACTTGGCACTAATCCAAGGGTGGGTTATAGTCCCATACTCCTAATAAGATTAGGAGGAGCCCTAAACCAAATCTATAAAAGGGTAGCAAGGGAGAAGTTATGAATTAATTCTCTCCTCTTCCTCTCCACACCTCTTCTTCTTTCTTCCTCCTTCTCCACGGCAGCAAGGGGTCTTCATCCTCCTCTTTTTCCACGGTAGCAAGGTAAGGAAGATCCACGTGCAAGGTTCCTCCTTTCTCTTCCTCCATCGCGAGCAAGGTTGAAGAAGAAAGGGTTCTTCTTTAAGGAAGTATGTTGCAGATTTTTATCTTCTAATCTATATGATAGTCATGAGAGGTCTTTGCAAGAAACTAGCACTCTGGTAAGACCCTATCTCAGATGATTAAATCCTCGTGTGGATACCTGTAGAGGCCTGACAATTGTGTGGCTCAAACAGGAACCTAGATAGATCATCAGGCTGCGGTGTTCTTCACCTGCAGAATTTTTGAAGATGAGATCTTCAAATTAATTTCTTTTGATTTTAGTTTCAGTTTTATGAATCTTAATCAACCTTCCTCAGATCCTAATCTTCCCTCCCTAATGAATTCAAAGATCTTCTGAATTTGGATCCAGAAAAATTTTTAAATTCTACGATCCGAGGCGCGTTCAAGCGATGAACGATGTTCCGTTCGAATTCCGCTGCGAACGTCGCATCGAACGGAGTGTAACTCAGCATGATACTTTTTGAAAGCATCGGTAATTATAAAAGATGCCGATGCTTATAAGCATCTCTAATTGCCCGTGCTTGTTAAAAGTGTTGACGACGATGAAGCGTCTCATATTAGCGACGCTTACTTGCATCTTTAATTAACAATGCTAATAAGCACCGCTAATATATATTTTAATGATGCTTTAAAGCATCGTAAGAGTTATTTTTTTATTAAAAAAATATTTTAAAAAAATTAAGACTCTATATACATTTATATACACCAAACACATACACAACAAAAGTCATATAATAACACATGTCACAATCAAATAGATCATTTGAAATATTCAAATTGTCAAATATTATTACATTTATATTACAATTTATATTTACAATTTGTTTCGAAAAATATAAAAAAAAATTACATATAAAACATATAAAATAGACTAAGACCTATCAGGGGTTGATGGCATCATCATCATCATCATCATCTCTACAAGTAGAAGAAGTATCAGGAACGCACCAGAAAAAGATAAAAATTAAAAGTTAAGAATACAAAATCATTAAACTCATACAAAAATACATGACAATTATATAAAATATTCAAATAGATGTAGTTATTTATCTGAGTAGGGACAAACCTATGCAACATAGATTCAATCTACTCAAGCTGACCCTCAATATTATAACTCTGTTTGACGACTCTGCCTCATCTCCATCTCTCTCTAATGGCTCTGACTTATCTCTTTCATCGCAATCTTCAGACTACAAATCTCTACAATGCTACTACTTTGTCTAGCATCTTAGATATATCTGCTCTCTACAGACAACTGAATGGGGATAATTCCAACGCCATAACCCCTCACTCTACCATAATGCTCCGAACCCATCAATTTGGCGAACATCTGAACTTCAATGCGACTGGTCTCACCAGATGATGATGACTCTCTGATATGCTCTAAAATAAGGAATGTAGCCCTATCCTATATTTTTTAAAAAAAGTCACATATTAATATTTGAAAAAAATAAAACTATATAATCCATGATACGTGATATATGATAGAAGATACACGCATACGAATTCAAAGAGTTTCATCTCTCCAAATATATGATTGAGCAGTTTGAAATATGACAAAAAGGTTCAAAGACACTTACAAATTTATCTCTATGCCTCGCATAACTTTTCGAGCCTGATGTATATGAAACTATCTAAGATGCTCGTACAGCTCTACCTATGTTGAAATATGTTTGCCAAAAAAATATACAATGTAATATATTTGATATATATAGTTGTAATCTATATTAATAATAAATACAAGTTTAACAAAATTGAGAGATTATACACAATCTGTCCTCTCTTGAAAAATTAATAGTGAACTTACTTCCTCCACTGATTAGGATATATATCAGGACAATTATGAGCAACTTCTTCCTATGTCATACCTCCATCTTCAACTTCTTCTTATATTATTTCTATTTGCAATTAAAAAACTTTAGCACCCAGGCATAGTGTTAGATGTATGCCCTAGAAGCCAATCTGGCGGACACATTATTAATTCTGGGACATAAATTTATACTTGACTTCATTATTATTGAATAATAAATGGGCATCTTTTCATTCATATTGTTTATGTGCCTATGAATCGTCCAAGAAATTAATAAGATGATGATACATATTCTCAAGAGTTGAGAATTTGAGCCATGTATCATTGGTGATTAATTTCTAAATGCTCCTGATCAATGGATTATCACGAGGATTGTGATCGATCGATCCGTGCACAGATCGCTTTCCTTATGGATGGACGAGACTCGAGTCCACAGTGTAGGGACACTGAAGTAATAGTGCAAGTGCTTATTAGAGAACAAGGGTACTGAGCGTGACCAAGACAAGAAGTCACTTGGATGTCTATCCACTCGTCAGTGACTTGCTTGATGTTGCAGTAGTGTGACTGGTCCTTTAACCTGCGGTGCTTCGGCTATTCACAGTAAGGTTATTGTCGTTTGGTTGCACATATACATGGTCTCTAGTCATATGGGTGCTTGTTGTGTAGATTGGCTGCAGTAGGTTCACTGTAGGAGTAGGGTATGCACTTACATGGAATCTATCGACCTTGATAGAAGAGGAGTGATCCTATGTGATTTATTAGACTGAGTTCTAAGACCTTGGCCAGGGCAGTAATATAAAGTGGAGAAAGAGTTTTCCACTATCAAACTCAAGTCGAATAAATCTAGACATATGACAGACGACGGGGTTTGACGAGTTATCCATGACCTCCTGTCTGTAGGGATCCACGATAGAAGGACTGTATCATACGATAACTGCACCTAGAGGTTCATCATTCTATTCTGCTGGGTAGCCACTACATACTGCTAGGTGTCACTGGTGAATGGTGAGACTCACAGGGATCATCTCGATGGTCGATAATTTCTGGTGAGTTGAGTTGGAATTGTTTCAACCTATTGAAAGGAGTTTCCAATGATATTGTGATAGAGATCGCAACATATCTCACTACCAGTCAGAATAGAACCTATGGGATCACACACATTAGAAGTATTGACTGATCCGATGGTTGAATTGTGATTAAGAATCACATATGATCAATTAGATTGATAAATGGATAACCCGCTAAGAGTTAGTGGTTAGAAGAATGAACAATTGCAATCGGATTGCAATTTAATTTAATTAATTGGATTTAATTAATTGAACTTGATCACGAGTCCTAATTGGAGTAGGATCCTTGGAGTCCTAATTGGATTAGGATTTCAAATTAAATTAGAGTCCTCCTTGGAGTAGAATTTCTAAAGTCCTAAATGCCTTAAGGCTGAAATTTAATAAGTCCTAATTAGATTGGAATTTTCTTAAATTCTAATTAATTTTAATTTTAATCTAGTTAATTAAAAGACTCCTAATTAGATTAGAATTGAAGAGTTCAATGGAATCTTTGTTCAATTAAATCCTAATTGGATTAGGATTTGGAATGAAAGAAAGGGTGCACCTAGTTCCTTTTTGAAAGGGACTATACCACCTAAGATTAAGCCCCTAACCTCCACTTGATTAGATCAAGTGGAGGCATGCGTGATGTAAGATAAGGAGGGAGGGGCGTACACCCCTCCCTTGGCATTTCACGGGAAGAAAAGGAGGAGGGGGGCCCCTCCTCTTGAATAATGGATAAGGATGGAGCTCCTAAATTTTAGGAGCTCCAACTTTATCTTAAACAAAAATAAAAGGGGGCTGTCGCATGGGATTTTTTCATTCCACCGTACCTCTCCTCCTCTCAACCTTCTTTGAGCCGTGAGAAGCCCTCTCCTCTTTTGGGGTTTCATCAGCCACCAACAAAGAAAAGAAGGGAGGCGTGTGCATTTTTTTTCTTTCCTTCTTCCACCAAAAAAATAAAAGGCTGCAAGTGTATGCTTCCTTTTATTTATTTTTTTTTTCTCCTCTTCTTCATCCTCAAGAGAAAGCAACCAAGTGTTGATTGCTGCAAGAAGAAAGGATTCAACCATCAATAGCCATCTCTGCAAGGGAGCTAGCACTCCAGGAAGATTCAAAAGCTTCGATCGAATCATTACTTCGTGTGGATACCCGTAGAGGCCGGACGCGTGTGCGGCTTCCACTGAACCTTCATCAAATACCACGTGAATCAGATTTGCGGAGACCATCTACCCGCACTGTTAGATGTATGCCCTAAAAGCCAATTTGGCTGACACATTGTTGATTCTAGGGACATAATTTTGTACTTGACTATTTATTATTGAATAAATAAAAGGCATCTTTTCATTCATATTATTTATGTGTCTATGAATCGTCCAAGGAATTAATAAGATGATGATACATATTCTCAAGAGTTGAGAATTTAAGGCATGTATCATTGGTGATTAATTTCTAAATGCTCCTGATCAATGGATCATCACGAGGACGGTGATCGATCCGATCAGTGCACAGATCACTTTCCTTCTGGATGGACGAGACTTGAGTCCACAGTGTAGGGACACTGAAGTGATAGTGTAGGTGCTTGTTAGAGAACAAGGGTACTGAGCGTGACCAAGACAAGAAGTCACTTGGATGTCTATCCACTCGTCAGTGACTTGCTTAATGTTGCGGTAGTGTGACTGGTCCTTTGACCTGCGGTGCTTCGGCTACTCACAGTGAGGTTATTGTAGTTTGACTGCACACATACATGGTCTCTAGCCATATGGGTCCATGCAGTGTAGATTGGCTGCAGTAAGTTCACTGTAGGAGTAGGGTATGCACCTATAAGGAATCTATCGACCTTGATAGAAGAGGAGTGATCCTATGTGATTTGTTAGACTGAGTTCTAAGACCTTGGCCAGGGCAGTAATATAAAGTGGAAAAAGAGTTTTCCATTAGTGAACTCAAGTCGAATAAATCTTGACATATGACAGACGATGGGGTTTGACGAGTTGTCCATGACCTCCGCCCTGTAGGGATCCACGATAGTAGGACTGTATCACACGTTAACTGCACCTAGAGGTTCATCATTCCATTCTGCTGGGTAGCCACTACATGCTGCTAGGTGTCACTGGTGGATGGTGGGACTCATAGGGATTATCTTGATGATCGATAAACCCTAATGAGTTGAGTTGGAATCGTTCCAACCCATTGAAAGGAGTTTTCAATGATATTGAGATAGAGATCACAATATATCTCACTACCAGTCAGAATAGAACCTATGGGGTCACACACACTAGAAGTATTGACCGATCCGATGGTTGAAATCGTGATTAGGAATCACAAGTAATCAATTTGATTGATAAGAAGTTGAAGAAGGAACAAAGGGAATTAATTAATTGGACTTGAAACAAGAGTCCTACTTCGAGTAGGATACCTAGAGTCCTAATTGGATTAGGACTGGGAATCCTAGTTGGAGTAGGACTGGGATTCCTACTTGAAATAGGATTCCTACAATCCTAATGAGATTAGGAATTTTGAATTAAAATTGGATTCCTACTTGGAGTAGGATTCCTAGAAATCCTAATTGGATTAGGACTTCGGATTCAAATAGAGTCCTAATTGGATTAGGACTAAAATTAAATACATCCTAATTGGATTAGGATTCCTTAAGTCTAAATTAATTATTAATCTAATGAATCAACATGACTCCTAATTGGATTAGGATTGAAGAGTTCAATTGAGTCATGGTTCATTCAAGTCCTAATTGGATTAGGACTAGCCTAGATTGGATCCAAATTGGTTCACCCTTGGGCTAAGCCTAATTGGATTAAGGCTAAACCACATTAGGGCCTCCCAATCCTCATTAGATGAGGATTAGGGCAACATGAGAGGGAGGGGCTCACGCCCCTCCTCCTTGGATCTCTTGGTGCGGCAACAAGAGGGGCCGGCGCCCCTCTTGGTAATACATCAAGGGCTCCTAACTTGTAGGAGCCCTAGATGTTATAAAAGGAGGACTCTTGGGGGCTGACCTAATGGATATAGGAATCCCCCTCCTCTCCATCACGTGGCCACCCTCTCCCTCCCTTGGTTCAGCCGCCAGCAAGAAGAAGGGAAAAAGAAGCCATGGCGCCCTCCTCTTCCTCCTTTCCTCCTTCCAACGCAGGAAAAAGAAAGTAGGCTGCAGGGGCCTTGCTTCTGCCTCTTCTTCTTCCTTCTTCTTCCTCCTCTCAAGTACATTCATGAGTTGAAAGAAAGAGAGGAGATCAGCCATCAAAAGTTATCTCTGCAAGGGAGCTAGCACCCCGGTGAGATAGAAAGCTTGGATCGGATCCTGCTTCGTGTGGATACCCGTAGAGGCCGAACGTTTGAACGGCTTCAAGCGAACCCTCTTCCAAAAACCACGAATTCAGATTTGCGGTGATCATCTACCCGCGCAAGGTGAAGATCTGATCTTCCTAATAGTTTTAAAAGTTTTAATTCTTACCTAATTACGAAAGGTCTCGAAACAACGTTCATGCGATGAACGTAGATCCCGTGCATGCCGATTCCGCTGCCATCTGAAAATTTTTTGAAATATCAGCGGCGTGGGCAGGTTCCCAACAGTGGTATCAGAGCCTAGGCTTCGTAGATTAAGGTAAGAATTAAATATCTAAAGGCTTATTAGATCTGAAAATTGAATGATCATGCATGCTGAAAAATTCTGCATGCAGATTTTTCAGGGGTGCTGATTTTTGCATGCTGATTTTTATGTGATAAAAAGATGATTTTAATTGCATTGTTAATGGGATTACAAAGTTTAGAATCATGATTAACATGATCAGCGACCTATGTCATGATATAATCAGTTAGTTTTCAGATCTGAAAATTATAATTGTTGCATACGGTGATGATCATAGGATTCAAACCCTTTTGGTATCAAATGTAATGACCTGCGATGTGATCTGCAATGTCATGTAATTTTTCAGATGCTTGCATGCATCTTATTTGATGTTTTGAGAGGCCTGCGTGCCTCCTAAAAGAAGATGTAATTTATTTTTATTTTTATTTTACATCTGGTTGTATTTCTGTGATGTGATGTACATCAACGATCAAGCTGAAGCAAAGGCATGAGATGAAAGGTGATCTAAGCGGTTGATGGCGATGGGATCAAGAGTTGATCAAGGATCGAATCAAGGAGGCTTAGAACCAATTCAAGAGTTGAAGACCACTTGATCGATTGATGTGCATGTGCTTGTAATACGACCTAATTAGAATCCATGATCATCACCTATTTAAAGTTTAACTTTATTTGATGCTACGATTATAACTGCCTGTGATGTACCGTTTGCATGAGATGTGAATGCGAGTCGGGTAGATAGGTTTACATGTGATGTAGCAAACCCAATTGAGACCTAAATCAAAACCTCCTCAATCAAGTCGAGAGTGAACCGACATGAGCAAGTCATATTAGATTAATTGATCTAATTGGTGTCTAGGAAAGCATGAAAGGTGGTTACTTAATTAGGACCTTACTCTCTGAGTAAGGGGAGCCTCCCACCTGCTTACCTGGCCAATTGTTCGATTACCTCTTATGAAAGGCTCAAGTTGCAAACACTAAGACCTGATTAACCAATATTAAGTCAATAGGTCTTCCACTGTAGTAGAGCTGCTAAGGCCTTTCTGATGTTGATTTGTCTCGGCTGGACACAGTGGTCGAGTTGCATCGGGGGGCTGGACCTCTCTATAGACATGAGATGTTGTAGGGTAAAGATAGGGTTGGGCACCAATAACTGTTAAGTGAGGACCCAATGACGACTTTATTCCTACGGTTATACGGTGGGTCTGACTTAATTAAGAAATGGGACCAATAACTGTTAGGTGAGGTCTTCATGGCTTAGAGACCAAGTTACACTGCAACATGCTTGAGAAGCATTGTACAAGAGTTGTACACTCATCCATCTATGTGTCACCAATAACTGTTAGGTGAGGTGGCGTGTAAATTGGTGGGACCGCAGTACCCACTAGAAACCCTAGTCGTGTGGGATTTCCGTTTTCCTACCAGGGGAGTGTGAGGGATTCGAGAAAATAGTGGGAGTTACATTTGTTCTAAAAGACCTTAGAACAGATTAGGATCAAGTACAAAAGTCTAACTAGAATCTTTACTCTCTGAGGATTATAAAGTCAGCTTCTAGACTCTTAACTCATATCCTATAGAACAACCGTTTGACCAAATCCAATTATAAAGATTGGCTCAGCAAATTTCAAAAATAGTTTTGAATTGTGAGAAATTTGGGTATATGCTAGACCATGGAATACCCATGTTACCAATCCGTCCGATCACTGATCAGCGTAAGACGCTTGTTAAGTGGACGAACAATAACAATAAAGTTAGGTGCTGCACAAAGGCATCCATGTCCAATGCATTACAATGCCAGCATGAGAACATAAAGATTGCCAGGGACATATTAAATCACCTGCAAAAGTTGTATGGTGATCAGAGTCACGCAGCTCGGTTTGAAGTGTCCAAGAGGCTCTTCAAAGCCAAGATGAACGATGGGCAGTCTGTCCATGATCATGGTTTGACCATGATAAAGGACTTAGAGAAGCTTGAGAAGCTTGGCATGACCATGCACAAGGAATTGCAAACGGATTTGATCTCGCAATCCCTTCCAGCTTCATATGAATAGTTTATAGTAAACTACCATATGAACAAGGTTGTATGCACTAAAATAGAATTGTTAAATAAATTGGTAACTACCTTAGGAACCTTGAAGAAGTTCAAGGGGCATCGTTTTCGCTGTCAAGTTGGTTTCTACTTTCAAGAGAGAGTCTATTTGGAAGAAGAAGAAGCCTGCGAAGAAGCAGAAGACTAAGAAAACACCAAGTAAGGAAGTTCCAAGAAAAAAGTCAATTGCAAGGAAAAGTGTTTCCATTGCATCATGGACGGCCATTGGAAGAGGAACTGTCCTACATACATGGGAAGCATAAAGTACATGAAGGGTGACAGACCTTCAGAAGGTTTTTCAGATATGCTCAGGATACTTAGGGACTGTGACCTATTGCTAGCAGAAATTTGATTTCTGTATTTTATTTAGCATAGAAAGATTTTTATTTATTTGAAAAATTAAATTGATTTAACATGGTTTTAAGATTGACAGTCTCTATCACATACATATGGATGTATCTGTGAATATATCTGAGCAAACAGTGAATACCATAGGATCTAATAGATCCAAAAATGAGATAAATCTAAAGTATTTAAGGCACCTCAGGCTTGGCCATATAGGAGAAGACAGAATAAACAAATTGGAGAAATATGAGCTTTTGGGCTCATTGACTTTCGAGTCATATTTGATTTGTGAATTCTGCCTTCAAGGAAAGATGGCCAAATTATCCTTTGTAGGACACAGGGAGGTCCACTGAAATACTTACCCTAGTATACACTGATGTGTGTGGCCCATTCGATGTGCAGGCTAGGGGTTGTAATTTTTTACTTCATTTTACCGATGATTATTCACGGTATGGATATGTGTATGAGACACAAATATGAAACTTTTGAAAGGTTCAAAGAGTTTAAATATGAAGTAGAAAAATATATAGAAAAACTCACTAAGGTTCTTCGATCAGATCGAAGAGGTAAATACCTTAGTTGAGAGTTCCGTGATTATCTCAAGGAGAATGGTATAGTTTTATAATGGACTCCTCCTGGTACACCTCAGTTCAACGGAGTGTCGGAGAGGAGGAATCGGACTCTATTGGATATGGTCCGATCCATGATGAGCTTCACTGATTTACCCTTGTCTCTTTAGATAGATGCCCTATTTTCAGCGATTTATTTATTGAATAGAGTTCCCTCTAAATCCGTTCCTACCACACCGTATGAGATATGGCATGGTAAGAAACCAAGTCTGGGTCATCTCAAGATTTGGGGATGTCCGGCCCACGTCAAGAGACTACAGGCGGACAAGCTAGAGGCTAGGATCATAAGTGCTCGTTTTATATGATATCCTAAAGAGTCATTAGGATACAATTTTTACGTCTCAGAGGATCACAATGTGTTTGTGATCCGTCATGCCATCTTCTTGGAAAAACAGTTTATCCTTGATAGAGGCAGTGGGAGGAAAATTGAGCTTGAAGAGAAAGTCTCTGAAAAGCAACGAGTCATGGATCCTATCGAACCCATTAATACAGAGCCAGTATACGATGTCCCTCAACCACCTCGCAGATCAAGTAGGGTCTCCCATCCTCCCGATAGATACTTAGGTATACTAGAAGAGGATACCGAGGAAATGTTCCTAGTGGGAGATAGGGATCACATACAGGATCCCAAAACCTACAACGAGGCGATATCTGATATCGATTCCGAGAAATGTCTGGAAGCTATGAAGTCAGAGTTAGACTCCATGCATTCCAACCAAGTCTGGACCTTAGTAGACCCACCAGAAGGTATTGTACCTATTGGATGCAAATGGATCTACAAAAGAAAGATAGGTTCGGATGGAGAGGTAGAGACCTATAAGGCAAGGCTTGTGGCGAAAGGGTATAGTCAGCGCGAAGGCATTGACTATCAGGAGACCTTTTCACCTGTAGCCATGCTAAAATCCATCCGAACATTGCTTGCCATTGCAGCATTTCATGATTATGAAATCTGGCAGATGGATGTGAAAACTGCTTTCCTGAATGGATATCTTGATGAAGATATCTATATGGAACAGCCTTTGGGTTTCACTTCCAGTGATGGAGATCACAAGGTCTGCAAGCTGCAAAGGTCCATCTATGGACTAAAACAAGCATCTCGGAGTTGGAACACTCGGTTCGATGATGCAATCAAAACGTTTGATTTCATCGAAAACGAAGAGGAACCGTGTGTTTACAAAAAGGTTAGTGGGAGTTCTGTCGTTTTTCTCGTGTTGTACGTAGATGACATTCTCCTGATTGGGAATGATATTCCCATGCTAACCTCGGTCAAGGTCTGGTTGTCAAAAGAATTCTCCATGAAAGACCTTGGGGAAGCATCCTATATTTTGGGAATAAAGGTCTATAGAGATAGATCTAAAAGGATGCTTGGCCTTTCACAGAAAATGTACATAGAGGAGGTGCTGAAGAGGTTCAGCATGGAAAACTCCAAGAGGGGTCTCTTACCCCTAAGACATGGAATTCATCTCTCCAAGAAGATATGCCCCAACACATCTGAAGAGATTCAACGCATGAGCAAGATTTCCTATGCATCGGCAATAGGAAGCCTCATGTATGCCATGCTGTGTACACGACCTGATATAGCTCTTACTGTGAGTGTCACAAGCAGATATCAGTCGGATCCAGGCAAGAAGCACTGGATAGCTGTGAAGAACAGTCTTAAGTACTTGAGAAGAACTAAGGACATGTTCTTGGTCTTTGGGAGAAGATTAGAGTTGAAGGTAGAAGGATGCACACATATTGATGATAGAAAGTCTACATCAGAATATGTGCAATTGTGGTTCAGTAAATTGGAAGAGTTCCAAACAACCGATCATTATAGATTCTACCTTAGAAGCTGAATGTTAAGCCGTATCTAAGGGTGCAGTGGAAACCTTCTGATTAAAAGTTAATTGCAGAGTTAGGTGTAATGTCATTAGATGCCATAACACTTTACTGTGATAACATTGGCACCATAGCACTAGCTATGGAGCCATGGTCTCATCAGAAGTCCAAGCACATAGAGCGGCGCTTCCATTTCATACGCGACTATGATGTAGAGGTGCAGAGAGTAGACTCCGCGGATAACGTGGCAGACCCGTTCACTAAGCAGCTGAGTCAGCAAAAGACTGAAGCCCACCTTGAGAAGATGGGCCTAAGATATATGACCAATTGGCTTTAGTGCAAGTGGGAGATTGTTAGATGTATGCCCTAGAAGCCAATTTGGCTGACACATTGTTGATTCTAGGGACATAATTTTGTACTTGACTATTTATTATTGAATAAATAAAAGGCATCTTTTCATTCATATTATTTATGTGTCTATGAATCGTCCAAGGAATTAATAAGATGATGATACATATTCTCAAGAGTTGAGAATTTAAGGCATGTATCATTGGTGATTAATTTCTAAATGCTCCTGATCAATGGATCATCACGAGGACGGTGATCGATCCGATCAGTGCACAGATCACTTTCCTTCTGGATGGACGAGACTTGAGTCCACAGTGTAGGGACACTGAAGTGATAGTGTAGGTGCTTGTTAGAGAACAAGGGTACTGAGCGTGACCAAGACAAGAAGTCACTTGGATGTCTATCCACTCGTCAGTGACTTGCTTAATGTTGCAGTAGTGTGACTGGTCCTTTGACCTGCGGTGCTTCGGCTACTCACAGTGAGGTTATTGTAGTTTGACTGCACACATACATGGTCTCTAACCATATGGGTCCATGCAGTGTAGATTGGCTGCAGTAAGTTCACTGTAGGAGTAAGGTATGCACCTATAAGGAATCTATCGACCTTGATAGAAGAGGAGTGATCCTATGTGATTTGTTAGACTGAGTTCTAAGACCTTGGCCAGGGCAGTAATATAAAGTGGAAAAAGAGTTTTCCATTAGTGAACTCAAGTCGAATAAATCTTGACATATGACAGACGATGGGGTTTGACGAGTTGTCCATGACCTCCGCCCTGTAGGGATCCACGATAGTAGGACTGTATCACACGTTAACTGCATCTAGAGGTTCATCATTCCATTCTGCTGGGTAGCCACTACATGCTGCTAGGTGTCACTGGTGGATGGTGGGACTCATAGGGATTATCTTGATGATCGATAAACCCTAATGAGTTGAGTTGGAATCGTTCCAACCCATTGAAAGGAGTTTTCAATGATATTGAGATAGATATCACAATATATCTCACTACCAGTCAGAATAGAACCTATGGGGTCACACACACTAGAAGTATTGACCGATCCGATGGTTGAAATCGTGATTAGGAATCACAAGTAATCAATTTGATTGATAAGAAGTTGAAGAAGGAACAAAGGGAATTAATTAATTGGACTTGAAACAAGAGTCCTACTTCGAGTAGGATACCTAGAGTCCTAATTGGATTAGGACTGGGAATCCTAGTTGGAGTAGGACTGGGATTCCTACTTGGAATAGGATTCCTACAATCCTAATGAGATTAGGAATTTTGAATTAAAATTGGATTCCTACTTGGAGTAGGATTCCTAGAAATCCTAATTGGATTAGGACTTCGGATTCAAATAGAGTCCTAATTGGATTAGGACTAAAATTAAACACATCCTAATTGGATTAGGATTTCTTAAGTCTAAATTAATTATTAATCTAATGAATCAACATGACTCCTAATTGGATTAGGATTGAAGAGTTCAATTGAGTCATGGTTCATTCAAGTCCTAATTGGATTAGGACTAGCCTAGATTGGATCCAAATTGGTTCAACCTTGGGCTAAGCCTAATTGGATTAAGGCTAAACCACATTAGGGCCTTCCAATCCTCATTAGATGAGGATTAGGGCAACATGAGAGGGAGGGGCTCACGCCCCTCCTCCTTGGATCTCTTGGTGCGGCAACAAGAGGGGCCGGCGCCCCTCTTGGTAATACATCAAGGGCTCCTAACTTGTAGGAGCCCTAGATGTTATAAAAGGAGGACTCTTGGGGGCTGACCTAATGGATATAGGAATCCCCCTCCTCTCCATCACGTGGCCACCCTCTCCCTCCCTTGGTTCAGCCGCCAGCAAGAAGAAGGGAAAAAGAAGCCATGGCGCCCTCCTCTTCCTCCTTTCCTCCTTCCAACGCAGGAAAAAGAAAGTAGGCTGCAGGGGCCTTGCTTCTTCCTCTTCTTCTTCCTTCTTCTTCCTCCTCTCAAGTACATTCATGAGTTGAAAGAAAGAGAGGAGATCAGCCATCAAAAGTTATCTCTGCAAGGGAGCTAGCACCCCGGTGAGATAGAAAGCTTGGATCGGATCCTGCTTCGTGTGGATACCCGTAGAGGCCGGACGTTTGAACGGCTTCAAGCGAACCCTCTTCCAAAAACCACGAATTCAGATTTGCGGTGATCATCTACCCGCGCAAGGTGAAGATCTGATCTTCCTAATAGTTTTAAAAGTTTTAATTCTTACCTAATTACGAAAGGTCTCGAAACAACATTCATGCGATGAACGTAGATCCCGTACATGCCGATTCCGCTGCCATCTGAAAATTTTTTGAAATATCAGCGGCGTGGGCGGGTTCCCAACACGCACAAGGTGAAGATCTGATCTTCTTAATCATGATTTTAAAATGATTTAACAAGAATTTAATCCTGATCTATCTACAAAAGGTTTTAAAATACGTTCATGCGATGAACGGAATATGCATATGTTGTTCCGCTGCGCATCTGAAAATTTATTTGAATTTTCAGTGGCATGTGACAGATCCTAACAGTGGTATCAGAGCCATGGTTATGTAGATTAAGATTAGGATTAAATTTTTTAAGGCATTTTAGATCTGAAATTTAAGGGATTATGCTTACTGAAATTTATGTATGCAGAATTTTCAGCTTGCTGATTTTTCTGCATACTAATTTTTAGGTGCTTAGATTAATTATTCTAATGCTTTGATAATGTGATTACAAATGTTTAGAGTCGAATCTAGCATGATCAGCAAGTCATGAGATGGAATAATCAATTAAATTACAGATCTGACAATAATTTTTATGCATGTGATGCGTATAGTGATGATCATGGATGGACCCTTTGAATGTGCTGAAATGTTCTGCGATGTTCTGTGATACATGTAATTTTAATTTTTTAGTTGCCTGCGTGCATCTTAAATTCATGTATTAGATACCTGCGTGTCTCTAGAAAAAGGATTGTAATTTATTATTTTTATTTTTATTTAATTTTTTAAAGCAATCTGGGATGTAATCTGTGATGTGTGTTGCACGTCGATGGTTGATCGATATGTACATCAACAAGCTCAACATGCATGGATCGAGATCAAGGGTTGATTGAAGATGGATCAAGAAGTTGATCACAATTGGACCTAAGGGATCAAGATCAAGTCAAGAGTTGAAGACGATCTAACCAATTGACGTGTATGTGCTTGTAAAATGACCCCATCTTGGATCCATGATCATCACCATTTAATTTTATTTTTGATAAATGCCTGGATGTTTAATATTTATATCTATACCGGTAGATTTATATTTACATGAGATGAGAATACACGATCAAGTGAGACCGAATAATAAACCTCCCTAATCAGTCGATGGTGAACCAACATGAGTTAGTCATATTTGATTAATTGATCTAATTGGTGTCTGGGCAAGCCTATAAGGTGGTTACTTAATTAGGACCTTACTCTCCGAGTAAGGGGAGCCTCCCACCTGCTTACCTGGCCAATTGTTCGATTACCTCTTATGAAGAACTCAAGTTGCAAACACTAAGACATGATTATGCAATATTAAGTCCACAGGTCTTCCACCGTATTAGAGCTGCTAAGGTCTTTCCGATGTTGATTTGTCTCGGCCGGACACAGTGGGCAAGTTGCATCGGGGGACTGGACCTCTCTATTAGACATGAGATGTTGTGGGATAAAGGTGGGATTGGGCAGCAATAACTGTTAGGTGAGGACCCAATGACGACTTTATTCCTGCGGTTATATGGTGGGTCTGACTTAACTAAGTAATGGAACCAATAACTGTTAGGTGAGGTCTTCATGACTTAGAGACTAAGTACCACTGCAATTTGCTCAGAAGCATTGTACAAGAGTTGTACACTCATCCATTTATATGTCACCAATAACTATTGGGTGAGACGACGTGTAAATCGGTGAGACTGCAGTACCCACAAGAAACCCTAGTCGCGTAGGGTTTTTGTTTCTCCATCAGGAGAGTATGAGAGATTCGAAAAAATAGTTGGAGCATATTTGTTTTAAAAGACCCTAAAATAAATAGAGTTCAAGTACAAAGTCTAACTAGAATCTTTACTCTCTACAGATCACAATGTCAGCTTCGAACCCTTTGACCCGTATCCTTGAGACCAACCGACTGACCGGAACCAATTACAAAGACTGGCTTAGAAACCTGAAAATTATTCTGAATTGTGAGAAATTAGGGTATGTGCTCGAGAATGATATCCCCAGGTTACCAGCACGTCCTACTGATGATCAGCGTGAGACGCATCAAAAGTGGATAGATGATGACATTAGGGTCAAGTGCTACATCATGGCATCCATGACTAATGAACTTCAATGCCAGCATGAGAACATGAAGACTGCTAGGGAAATACTGGCTCACCTGCAAGAGTTGTATGGTGAGTAGAGCCGCACTGCACGCTTTGAAGTGTCCAAGAGACTCTTCAAGGCAAAGATGCGCGAGAGGCAGTCTGTCCATGATCATTGTCTGACTATGATCAAGGACCTCGAGGAGCTTGAAAAGCTCGGTATGTCCATGCATAAGGAACTGCAGATAGATCTGATCCTGCAATTTCTTCCTGATTCATTTGGGCAGTTTATAGTAAACTACCATATGAATAAGATTGAATGCACTAAGACCAAATTGTTGAACATGTTGGTAACTGCTGAAGGGGCTTTGAAAGGTTCAAGGGGCTCTGTTCTAGCTGCTGAGCTGACTTCTGATTCCAAGAGAAAGTCTACTTGGAAGAAAAAGAAGCCTGCTAAGAAACAGAAGAAAGACAAGAAGCCTAAGAAGGAAGTTCATAAGAAAATGGCTAATGACAAGGAAAAATATTTTTCACTGCAATGTCGATGGCCATTGGAAAAGGAACTGCCCTTCATACTTCGAGAGCCTAAAGAACAAAAAGGCAGACACACCTTTAGAAGGTATGTTAGACTTGCTCGTAATTGAAACTAACCTTACGGTTTCTTCTACTTCTAGTTGAGTTATAGATTCTGGTTCTAGTGCTCATTTGTGCACTACTATGCAGGGTCTAAAGAAAAGTAGAAGGCTGGCGGAAGGTGCAGTAACCCTTCGGATTGGCAACGGAGCAAGAGTTGCTGCTGTAGCTGTGGGCATCTATCCTCTGCGATTACTGTCTAGATTTAATTTATTGCTTAGAGACTGTTATTATGTCCCTGCTGCTAGCAGGAATTTGATTTCTGTTTCATGTTTAGCACAAGATAGTCATGTTTTAACATTTGACAAAGACTGCTGTTCTATTTATTTCAGAAATAAATTAGTTGTACGTGGTTTCATGATTGACAGTCTCTATCACTTGCATGTTGACGTGTCAGTGAATGTGTCTGAGCAAGTAGTGAGTGCCATAGAATCTAAAAGATCCAGAAATGAGATAAACCAAAAATATTTGTGGCACCTCAGGCTTGGCCATATTGGAGAGGACAGAATGAACAAAATAGAGAAAGATGGGCTTCTCGGCCCATTGACTTCTGAGTCATATCCAGTTTGTGAGTCCTGTCTTTAAGAAAAAATGGCTAGATTACCTTTTGTAGGACATGGGGAGAGGACCACTGAAATACTTATTCTGGTACACACTGATGTGTGTGGCCCATTTGATGTGTCAGCCAAGGGTCGTTATTCGTACTTCATTATCTTTACCGATAACTATTCACGATATGGGTATGTGTATCTTATGAGATACAAATCTGAGTCTTTTGAAAAGTTCAAAGAGTTCAGAAATGAAGTAGAAAAACAGACTGGAAAAACCCTTAAGGTTCTTTGATCAGATTGAGGAGAAGAATACCTTAGTGGAAAATTTTGGGACTATCTCAAAGAGAATGGCATAGTCTCACAATGGACGCCTTCGGGTACACCTCAACTCAACGGGGTGTCAGAAAGAAAGAATCAGACTCTATTGGATATGGTCCGATCCATGATGAGCTTCACTGATCTACCTATGTTTCTTTGGAGAGATGCCTTATTATCCGCAATTTACTTATTAAATAGAGTTTTCTCTAAATTTGTTCCTACCACACCGTATGAGATATGGCATGGTAAGAAGCCGAGTCTTGGTCATCTCAAGATTTGAAGATGTCCGGCCCACGTCAAACGACAACAGGCGAATAAGTTAGAGCCTAGGACCATAAGTGCTCGTTTCATTGGATATCCTAAAGAGTCATTAGGATACAATTTTTACGTCTCAAAGGATCACAATGTGTTTGTGAGCTGACATGCCGTTTTTCTGAAAAAACAGTTTATCCTTGATAGAGGCAGTGGGAGGAAAATTGAGCTTGAAGAGAGAGTCTCTGAAAAGCAACGAGTCATAGATCCTATAGAACCTATTCACATAGAGCCAGTACACATAGTACCTCCTCCACCTCGTAGATCTAGTAGGGTCTCCCATCCTTCCGATAGATACTTAGGTATACTATTTAAGGACACCGAGGAAATATTCCTCATGGAAGATAGGAAATATATACAGGATCCCAATACCTACAACGAGGCGATATCTGATATCGATTTCGACAAATGGCTGGAAGCCATGAAGTCAGAGATAGACTCCATGTATTCCAACCAAGTTTGGACCTTAATAGATCACCAGAAGGTATAGTACCTATTGGATGCAAATGGATCTATAAAAGGAAGATAGGTTCGGATAGAAAGGTAGAAACCTATAAGGCAAGGCTAGTGGCGAAAGGGTATAGTCAGCGCGAAGGCAATAACTATCAGGAGACCTTTTCACCTGTAGCCATGCTAAAATCCATTCTAACATTGCTTGCCATTGCAGCATTTCATGATTATGAAATATGGCAGATGGATGTGAAAAATGCTTTCCTGAATGGATATCTTGATGAAGATATCTATATGGAGCAGCCTTTGGATTTCACTTCCAGTGATGGTGATCACAAGGTCTGCAAGCTGCAAAGATCCATCTATGGACTGAAGCAAGCATCTCGGAGTTGGAACACTCGTTTCAATGATGCGATCAAATCGTTTGATTTCACCAAGAATGAAGAGGAACCATGTGTTTACAAGAAGGTTAGTGGGAGTGTTGTCGTGTTCCTCGTACTGTACATGGATGACATCCTCTTGATTGGAAATGATGTTCCCATGCTAACCTCGGTCAAGGTCTGGTTGTCAAAAGAGTTCTCCATAAAAGACCTTGGGGAAGCATCCTATATTTTGGGGATTAAGGTCTATAGAGATAAATCTAAGAGAATGCTTGGCCTATCACAGAAGATGTACATAGAGGAGGTACTGAAGAGGTTCAGTATGGAAAACTCCAAGAGGGGTCTATTACTCCTAAGGCATGGGATTCATCTTTCCAAGAAGATGTGCCCCAACACATCTGAAGAGATATAACGCATGAGCAAGATCCCTTATGCTTCGGCAATAGGGAGCCTCATGTATGCCATGATGTATACATGACCTGATATAGCCCTTGCTGTGAGTGTCACTAGCAGATATCAGTCGAATCCAGGCGAAGAGCAATGGACTGCTGTGAAGAGCATTCTTAAGTACTTAAGAAGAACTAAAGATTTGTTCTTGATTTTGGGAGGATCATCAGAGTTAAAGGTAGAAGGATACACAGATTCAGACTTCATGACTGATATTGATGATAGAAAGTCTACATCTGGATATGTGTTCTTGTGCAATGGTGGTACGGTAAATTGGAAGAGTTCCAAACAACCGATTATTGCTGATTCTACCATGGAAGCTGAGTATATCGCCGCCTCTGAAGCTGCAAAGGAAGCCTTCTGATTCAAGAAATTCATTGCAGAGATACATGTAATGCTATCAGATGCCATCACACTCTACTGCGATAATAATGGCGCCATAGCTCTTGCTAAGGAGCCAAGGTCTCATCAGAAGTTCAAGCACATAGAGTGGCGTTTTCACCTCATACGCGACTACCTCGAAAAGAAATATGTCGAGGTGCAGAGAGTAGACTCCATGGACAACGTGGCGGACCCCGCTCACTAAGCAGTTAAATCAGCAGAAGACTGAAGCCCATGTTGAGAAGATGGGACTTAGATATATGTTTGATTGGCTTTAATGCAAGTGGAAGATTGTTAGATGTATGCCCTAAAAGCCAATCTGGCGGACACATTATTAATTCTGGGACATAAATTTGTACTTGACTTTATTATTATTGAATAATAAATGGGCATCTTTTCATTCATATTGTTTATGTGTCTATGAATCGTCCAAAAAATTAATAAGATGATGATACATATTCTCAAGAGTTGAGAATTTGAGCCATCTATCGTTGGTGATTAATTTATAAATGCTCCTGATCAATGGATCATCACGAGGACGGTGATCGATCGATCAGTGCACAGATCGCTTTTCTTATGGATGAACGAGACTCGAGTCCACAGTGTAGGGACACTGATGTGATAGTGCAGGTACTTGTTAGAGAACAAGGGAACTGAGCGTGACCAAGACAAGAAGTCACTTGGATGTCTATCCACTCGTCAGTAACTTGTTTGATGTTGCAGTAGTGTGGCTGGTCCTTTGATCTGCGGTGCTTCGGCTATTCACAGTGAGGTTATTGTAGTTTAACTGCACATATATATGGTCTCTAGTCATATGGGTCCTTATTGTGTAGATTGGCTGTACTAGGTTCACTGTAGGAGCAGGATATGCACTTACATGAAATCTATCGACCTTAATAGAAGAAGAGTGATCCTATGTGATTTATTAGACTGAGTTCTAAGACCTTGGCCAGGGCAGTAATATAAAGTCGAGAAAGAGTTTTCCACTATCGAACTCAAGTCGAATAAATCTAGACATATGACAGACGACGGGGTTTGACGAGTTATCCATGACCTCCTATCTGTAGGGATCCACGATAGAAGGACTGTATCATACGATAACTGTACCTAGAGGTTCATCATTCTATTCTGCTGGGTAGCCACTACATATTGCTAGGTGTCACTGGTGGATGGTGAGACTCACAGGGATCATCTCGATGGTCGATAATCTTTGATGGGTTAAGTTGGAATTGTTTCAACCCATTAAAAGGAGTTTTCAATGATATTGTGATAGAGATCGCAATATATCTCACTACCAGTCAGAATAGAACCTATGAGGTCACACACATTAGAAGTATTGACCGATCCGATAGTTGAATTATGATTAAGAATCACATATGATCAATTAGATTGATAAATGGATAACCCGCTAAGAGTTAGTGGTTAGAAGAAGGAACAATTGCAATCGGATTGCAATTTAATTTAATTAATTGGATTTAATTAATTAGACTTGATCATGAGTCCTACTTGGAGTAGGATCCTTGGAGTCCTAATTGGATTAGGATTTCAAATTAAATTAAAGTCCTACTTAGAGTAGGATTTCTAAAGTCCTAATTGTCTTAGGGCTGAAATTTAATAAGTCCTAATTAGATTGGAATTTTCTTAAGTTCTAATTAATTTTAATTTTAATCTAATTAATTAAAAGACTCCTAATTGGATTAGGATTGAAGAGTTCGATGGAATCTTGGTTCAATTTAATCCTAATTGGATTAGGATTTGGAATGAAAGAAAGGGTGCACCTAGTTCCTTTTTGAAAGGGACTAAACCACCTAAGATTAAGCCCCTATCTCCACTTGATTAGATCAAGTGGAGGCATGCGTGATGTAAGATAAGGAGGGAGGGGAGTACACCCCTCCCTTGGCATTTCACGGGAAGAAAAGGAGGAGGGGCCCACGCCCCTCCTCTTGAATAATGGATAAGGATGGAGCTCCTAAATTTTAGGAGCTCCAACTTTATCTTAAACAAAAATAAAAGGGGGCTGCCGCATGGGATTTTTTCATTCCATTATTGAGCCATACCTCTCCTTCTCTCAACCTTCTTTGAGCCGTGAGAAGCCCTCTCCTCTTTTGGGGTTTCATCAGCCACCAACAAAGAAAAGAAGGGAGGCGTGTGCATTTTTTTTCTTTCCTTCTTCCACCAAAAAAATAAAAGGCTGCAAGTGTATGCTTCCTTTTATTTTTTTTTCTCCTCTTCTTCATCCTCAAGAGAAAGCAACCAAGTGTTGATTGCTGCAAGGAGAAAGGATTCAACCATCAATAGCCATCTCTGCAAGGGAGCTAGCACCTCGGGTAGATTCAAAGGCTTCGATTGAATCATTACTTCGTGTGGATACCCGTAGAGGCCGAACGCGTGTGCAGCTTCCACTGAACCTTCATCAAATACCACGTGAATCAGATTTGCGGAGACCATCTACCCGCACAAGGTGAAGATCTGATCTTCTTAATCATGATTTTAAATGATATAACAAGAATTTAATCCTGATCTATCTACAAAAGGTTTTAAAATACGTTCATGCGATGAACGGGATATGCACATGTCGTTCCGCTGCGCATCTGAAAAAATTTTGAATTTTCAGCGGTATGTGACAGATCCTAACACCTGGCTCTCTGGAGGAAGCACAAACTTACTCTACGCCAAAGTAAAGAATATTATAACAATGTTAAATCAAAAATTATAATTATGATAGTAAACAAATTAACATACAATATCAAATTCAATTCTTTATATGTACAACTCTAAAAAGCTTAACCTTATACAAAGGAAGCATATGATTCTACTTCGCATAATTGAGCGAATACAACTGACCTTTCCTTGCAACCGATCTTTAAAATTTGCTAAAATGAATCCAACCCTCTTGATGTGCTGGCCCAGTTCGTTGCGTCGGATGACAATCTTCTCACTCTCACAAAGCTGCCACACATCTCTTGTTTGAGTGGGTCCCTATCTTATCCTCACTCTCTCCTGTCCATCTATAAAAATATAATAAAATATAAATTAAAAATAAAGCCAATTAAAGCCGACTGAATTAAATTATTTAGATTGTAGTAAGAATTAATATATGATATTTCAATCAAATTATCCTGGATCTGCAAGTCATCTATAATACCCTCCTCGCCTGGGTAATCAGCAGAACGCTCGTGCTGAGATTGGGGCTCGTGGGGCTGCTGGAACTGCAAAAACTGATCAAAAGTTGATCTCACCTGAGACTGCTGAAACTCCACATCTGTTGTTACCTAGTATTCATAAATAAGAATCAATATCAGTTAAATGATAATTCAATACTAAATAAATTACTAATAAAAAATAATATTTATTAACTAAATATGATAAGAGAACACAATAATTCATTCAATGTATGCATTGTAAATATTCCTTACCATTAAGAATTAAGATTATTACTCTCCCATTCAACATCGGTCCTAAACAAACTTGTTGTAGCATTTAGTTCATTAGTCAACACAACATTATAAGGCATACACTTAGTATATGTCTTATCATCCTCTTCTTCCAACCCTTTTTTCCATATCATACAAGTTCCTAGGTTTAGTCTTAATGATAACAGACCTATTCTTATCTTTTGAGTCTTACACAAAAAACACTTAGCTTGAGATAAAAAAATGAATAGGTCATCTTTTAATAACACACTAGTATGTATGAACCTTAAAATATTTACAAGTATGAATCCATTTATGTCTAGTCTCAAACCTCTAGATGAGTTTATATCCATCCAAACACATCAGAATAATACTACTTTAAACTTTTTATAATAATCCAGCTCATAAATATATGTAAGGGCACCATAATACGTTTTTTCTGTCCGCCTCAACCATAACACCATTGTTTTAGATTTTTCTAAATTTCTTACACTCTTTAGTATGAAACTTTAAACAGTTTATGATGAACCCATCATATCTATTGATAATATTGTTTAGACCTCGAGCAATGACTATTAATCATCAGAACAATTTCTCTCCATCATCATTGGTACCTAAAAAAATGATAGAAGTAATGATTAATTATTCGATGTTAATGTCCACTAAAATTATTAAAAAAATCTAATGTATTAAGCGTCTAACATGTTTGAAAATCCAATCAGGAAATAACTCAACCAGCCATATTAGCTCAATCCTTGGGTTAGGACGAATGTTATGGTTGACTCTTTGCTGAACAACTAAAAATTCTCTATACGATCAGCAAATCTTTGGTTAATAATGTTATATCTGATATGATATTAAATTTAAATTTCTTATAACTGTGATACTCAGATATTAAGTCACTATGAAGTAAGACATAACGATGTGTATATGCTAATAATTTTTTATCGAGAATAGCACTTTCAACCCTCCCCGAAACTCTTCCACCAGATGAGAATTTGTAAACTTTTACATTCTCTAGAATGTCACAATTCTTTTGAGGTCGATTGAAAGCAGTCTCTACACCTTTATGATATCTTGAACAAAATGTCAAATACTCTTTAGCAATATATCCTTCAGTAATTAAGCCCTCGGGATAGGCTCGATTGTGTACATAATCCTTTAAGTGCATAATAAATCTTCAACAATAAATATGGACATCAATATCAACATCAATATGATATTCCTGAAGCTAATAATTTTTAAATATGGACATTAGATTTTAGCAAAACTTTCTCTCAATAGGATACATCCATCGTAGTAAACCAGTCCACCAAGTTTAGCTTCCATCGTTAAGTGAATGAGTAGATGAACCATAATGACAAAAAAAAACTCAGAAGGAAAGATCTTTTCCATATAGCAAAGTGTAAGTGCAACATTACACTCCAAGTAATCAAATTCTTTTAGATCAAAAACTTTGGGACATAATGCTTTAAAAAATGATGACAATTGAGAAATAATTGTCAGAATTTGTTTCAGCGTTGACGATCTTAAAGCCAATGGAAAAATATATTGCATCAAAATATGACCATCATGACTTTTAAGATTTAAAAGTTTCTACTCTTTCAATATGCCTTGTAAAATATTCGATGCATATCCATCAGGAACCTTCATATTTTTTTAGAATCATTAAAAAATTATCTTTCTCTTAAGTAGACATTGTGTAATATGCAGAAGGCATATAAAATTTATTATTGGCAAACTCTTTCGGATTAAACTCTTGTTTTATGCCCATGTCTTCCAAATCAAGATGTGCTTTCAAGTTATCTTTGGTCTTTCCATCAAGATTTAATAATGTTCCAATCGAGTTATCACAAACATTCTTCTCTTTATACATCATATCAAGATTATGCCAAAAAAGATTATACTCTTAATAAGGTAAATCAAAGAAAATGCTCTTTTTTCCATAATTGTTTCTATGTAGATGCTTCCATTGTGTCATCGTCATTTTCTGTCCATATATGTTGTCATCATTTTCGAAGAAGTTGTCAACATGCTAAAAAACCCTTGCATCAAGATTGTTAGTAGTGATCTCTGCTATTAACCCTTCATTCATTGAGCTACCAACATCTTTTCTTCCCCTTTTCTTAATTTGAATATTTGGAGACCTTACCATAACTATAATTGATGCCATACATTTGTCTAAGAACTTCAGTTCCAGTTGGTGGAATAGGAATAGATTGCAACTCTATAGTGCTATCAAATAGATCATTTTGAAATCAAAATGGATAGTTTGCTTTTAACTATCGACGATGGCCCGTATAACAGAACTTTCCTCCATATTTCAACCAATACAAATAGGTTGAATTCCCACAAGAAGGATATGAAATATGCTCATTAGTGCTCTAGCCAGATAAATTAGCATATGCAGAAAAATTATTGATAATTCTAATAAGAGTTGCCTGCAATTTGAATATTTGGCCAGTGAAAGCATCAAATGAACCTATACCCTTCCATAACTATTTCAATTTTTTTATTAAATGCTGTAAAAAAATATCAATATCATTACATGAGCTCTTATCACCTAGAATAACTATTGACAGAATGAGTGAAGATTGTTTCGTAAAGATCCATAGTGGCAAAGGAATCGAAACAATTAGCCAAGTGCTATATGTAGAACTAATCGTTCGGAATAGATTGAACTCGTCAGTAGCTAAACCTAGCCTAATATTGCGAACATCAGAAGCAATTTTATGATGCCTAACATCAAATGGTTTCTATGCTAAACTATCTGTTGGGTGTCTTACCATTCCATCCTATGTACAACCTTTATCATGCTATCCTATCGAAAAAGTTGTCTTCAATAATGTGTGCATCCTTTTCAATCTATGTATGAGAGAAAAAAAACTGTAAAACTTTGGCCGATTTATTTCTAGTTCGTGCAATTTCCACTTCATTCAACAAATTTTTCTTGTCTTCTTGATATTTTTTTCCATCGTGAAGATCCATATATTTGGCACAATTTTTTGTTAACATTTTTACTACAATATAAAATACAGTTATTCGAACAACTGTATATCTTTTCGTATCCAAGATTCAATTCTTTTACTAGTTTTTTGGCTTCATAAGAAGATGACGGCAAAGTAACACTTTCCAAAAATGCATCCATTAATAATAGAAGCAACATAGTGAAAGACTTACTAGACCACCTATTCAAATATTTCAAATGGAATAAATACACAAGAAAAAAATCTTCAAAAAATACTTACAACCTAGATATAGTTTTTAATCACAATCTTTTATTAAGTTATGATACCGAGTTGTATCATCATTAGATGAATGAATAGGTTTCTCAACATGCAGAGAATCAGTAAATGTACACTCATCACCTAATGCAGCTATTTCTTGTCCGCCACTAAAATCTATTAAATTTTCAATATCATGTCCAAGAGCATCTCTCAGTAAGCTCCTTATATCATATTCTCCTATAGAATTTCTTTCTGTGTTATTAGATCCAAAACTAGAGGTGTGTTCTATATAGGAGAGTTGATTACATAGAAATGACAATATCGCCTCTCTATGAAATACCCATTCACTATAACCTTTTAGAAAACCTTCCACACCAAATGTTCTTCAATAGTTTTTGAAGCAAGAGAAGAACAATTTACACATTTTTGATATGGACATAAAATTTTTCCATTCATATTAGCTTTCTCAAAAGTAAATTTAATAAAATTCTAAACTCCATCAAATATTCTTTGATAGATCTCGACTTATTTCTCCAACTTTTATCCATTCTATTAGAATACCAATTGAATTACAACTTATCTAAATAAATAAATAAATAAATATTTAATATAATATTTCCAGAAAATTATAAGGAAAAAGAACTTAGCAACTGACATGCACTTTATAAACTTTGATTGCAGTAAGTATATTCAATTCTTGACGCATGAGCCATTAAGTTGGTAAACTAATGAATATCAAAATAGATCAATGAAACAAGCAGTGATATTTAGAGGATAATATGTGTTTCATATAAACTGGAATATATACATAGTCTCATAATTAATATCTATATATATAAGTGTTGTATATATAGATACATATATATATACATCTGCATAATAAAACATATATACTTTTTCTCTATACTGAAACACACAAGCACACAGCACACCTAGTCTTCCTCTACCAAATTCTACGTCCAAATCCATAATCACGTTTTTCCTCGAGTCCAAGCCTTGGATATCCCAAACTTCATAGACCCCTCCTCCAAATACAAGAAACAAAGGATACAATTAACAAAGAGTAGCGATATCTTTAACTCAAACAACTCACAATCCACTCTTCAATAATGCCTACAATTTTAAAGACATGTAGGCTAGAATTTAAAAGGGATGGAGGATAAATATCAACCTCTAAATAAAGTTATCATGCAAGGTATTAAAACAAACAACAAACCCCATAGCCCCATTAAATTCAAAGTTTCAAAAACATTCCAAATAGTCAAACCCTCATCTTATCCAACCCTCTCATCAGTGCTTCACCTCCACTCCCCACCAAATTAGATTCCCTCCTCTTCATTCGAACGTTATAGAAGCCCAATCTTATTAAGCTCATCATCATGCCCATCCTCCTCTCAGCCCACTCCATTCCTTACCTCTATTTCTCTACATTGCTTACAACTCATAAAACTTAACTAGAGGCACTCCCCCATCGCTTCATGCTCCTAATGCCCTAGATCCTATTCAATCAGCTATCAACCAGGCAGCATGTGCGCTTAGACTCCGCCGCTTAGAAAAAAAAAATAAAAACAAAATAGAAGGAAATGAGGGTTCTTCCCCCAACTCATTGATGACAAACTACTAAGGGTTCCCCATGGTATCCAAAATGAACAGAAATAAATTGCGGCAGCTAATGCTAAAGAACAATCGTAAATAGCTGGAAGGATGAAAAGATGCAAGTGGACTAACCTTTTGTAGGATCGAGGACGAGGCGATGGAGGAGGAGGCCGGGCGAGAAGCGATGGAGGAGGAGGCCGGCGGAGAGGCTGGTGAGGGAGGAGGAGGTCGGGCGAGAGGCAAAGGAAGAGTAGGCCGGGGGCCTAGAGAGGCTAGTGACAGAGGAGGAGGCTGGGTGAGAGGAAGGAGGAGGAGGAGGCTAGGAGAGGGGAAGGTGGAGGAGGCCGAGGGAGGCAGTGGAGCAGGAGAGAAAAAATTTAGAAAGGGCAAGGCTGAGTTGAGCTAAGGTTTGTATGTTTATTGGCTTCCGACGATGCTTTAAAGCGTCATAGATTTTACGACACTTCAAAAAAAGCATCGAAAAAATAGTTTTAACGTGCCGATGCAAAGAAGCATTGCCGGAAACCATAACAAGAGAACTCTTTTATCTAGCATCGGCAAAGCTGAGCTCGCTTAATCTATTCCTGACACTTCTTTCTAGCATTGGCATAATTCTATCGCCTTTTCTAGTTATCCCAAAAACACCGATGATTTGAACCATTTTATGTCATCTGCTACCTTTAATTTTTTTACAAACTAAAGATCATATAATTTGGGGACCTCTAACATATGTATTAAATGGTCAAATTAAAAAGTTACTCGATGCATAGACTTGAGGTCCCAAAATTC
This sequence comes from Phoenix dactylifera, assembly GCF_009389715.1. NCBI lineage: Eukaryota > Viridiplantae > Streptophyta > Magnoliopsida > Arecales > Arecaceae > Phoenix > Phoenix dactylifera. The sequence goes on from NW_024067795.1 coordinate 93,254, forward strand.
CATTATTCAATCTACACTAGATCAGATCTGAGTGAAGATCTACTAGAATGGAGCCAAATCAAGCTTTTAAGTGCACGAGGCTCACCAAACTCCCATTGCGAACAAACTTGGGGTTTTTTAAATATGAATATTCTGTACAAAAAGAATTGTTTATATATGGTATAAGTTGTTTATGGTGTAAGTTGCGGAACATAAGATCTAATTGATTAAAAAATTTTGTTAGCTATTTATTTATTAGCACGAGTTGCATGATATTTTACCATATTATTTATACAAGGAAGAACAACGGCAACAAGTGACTTCAAATAATTGGAGCTTTATACATACATATATACATACATACATACATACATACATACATATATATATATATATATATATATATATATATATATATATATATATATATATATATATATAATTCAGAGTTTAAGGGCACGAGGCTTACCAAACTTCCATTGCGAACAAACTTGTGGTTTTTTAAATATGAATATTCTGTACAAAAAGAATTTTTATATGTGGTATAAGTTGTTTATAATGTAAGTTGGTGAACATCAGATTTAATTGATTAATAAATTTTGTTAGCTATTTATTTATTAGCACGAGTTGCATGATATTTTACCATATTATTTATACAAGGAAGAACAACGGCAACAAGTGACTTCAAATAATTGGAGCTTTACTGAGGTTTCCTACTACATTACTGGCAAATTTATTGAACTTGTTCAAACTTACAGCTTTTTCCTAATGATGAATACTCTGAGAAATTCCCATAATTATTCTCCAGTGATCGATAGCCTTTTATCTAGTCCAACAAATCACAGTCTTAGACATTCCATCCTCCCCCTCCCCTCTCCTTTCGACATAAACACACAGCTGTCGCAGGATTAGGAGGTTATTGTGCTCCAAGCAAACTTAAAATTACACCTTGGTAACGGAAACATATTGTGGGTTAAAAACCATTGCAAAGCAGGGCTAAGCCATGCTATCAGTTGTCACGCATCTCCCCAAACCTCAACCGTCTTTCATCAGAGAGACGCTTGGCTAAACGTGTGAGCGCTTCTTCATTGGTTACGTCCCCTTTGACCTCCTCAAACAAGCCAGTCTCCAAGTTCACCCTCGACACATGCTTCTTGAGAAGATCACTCCCAATTTGCACAAGCTTTAGCAAGTTCTCCTTTGTTGAGACGTCCACAGATGATGTGCTTCCAATCAAGTTGTCATCCTAATATTTAACAACGTGAACATAATCATATTCCTTGCCGCAACAGGGGAAAAGCTTCTTTTTCTTTTTTGCTCATCATGATAAAGTGGTAAAGTTTACCTGTATGCGAAGATAGTTTTCCCTGCAAGCGAGCGCTTGGAACATTGCACATAAATGGATATCAACCATATCGGCACTGGCTTGAGTAAAAGCGTTGATCAATGGCGTATCACCACTGTCGTACAACCATCCTAGTACACCCCATTTGGATGCCTCCTGTGCAGTGAACTTCTCTTCCAACTTTGCTGATCCGGTCCCAAGAGAGATTACAAGGAATTTGCTATAGTCCACTGGTTTGATGGAATGGAAGTCTTTGTTTTCCACACAGACCTCCTTTGCAATTTGGCTCATCGCTGCTAATGTCTGTTAAGTTATTGGATTATACGGTTAGAAGTCTGTTGTGTTACAAAAGATGATATCATTCTATAAACTCTTACTGGATTATTTGCTGCAACCCCTCCGTCGACAAGATTAAAGCTTTGTTTGTTTCCTTGGGCATCTTTTGTTTCAAAGTAGTGGGCAGGAAGATAGGTTGGAGCTGCAGATGTGCTAATGCATATATCAGATAGAAGAGGATTTTTCAGAGGTGTATTCCTTGCCTGCGCACAAAAAGGAAAATGAGACTTAAAAAAATGATGTCTTCATTAAACAAGCGTGAAAGGAGATCAGGTTATGGAGGGATGGTAGACTGATACCTCAAAGGTGGAAAAGACGGTGGGCTGAAGAAACTTAATATCAAAAGCTGGAATAACTATGTTAGTTAGAGCTTGATGAAGCCTTGATTCACCAAGTAATTCTCGTACTTTGAGGTGCAGATACTTCCCATCATATTTGGGCCCAGTGACTGCAGTAAACAACTTAGTAATTGAAGACAGAATCCCAGTCCTGCAAAAAGTAAAATTTTATCTCTTAGTCCCTAATAGAATGGGCAATTCGTAATTATATATGACACACCTATTACAGTCAGATCCATAATCAACATGCATGATGCCTTACAAATTAAGGTTAAATCTTTTGTTTCTCAATTGCTGCTTATTCATATGATGATCACAAAGGGAGTAAATCATAACTTGTCCTACTTACTTTTGAGGGAAAATCTTGGGGCAGTGCTCTAAATAGAACTTGGTGATATCCTTTGCGGCAAAGAGTGGGCGATTATCCTTATTGGGAGTCGTAAGCATTGCGGTCACTAGCCCTCCTGTACTTGTTCCAGCAATGATGTCAAAGTAGTCTGCTATCCTTGCATCCTTTCCATCAAGATCCTGCTTCCACCAATCTCCCATTAAGATCATATAGAAGTTTGGAGGAAAGAAGAAGCTTAAGAAAGATGAAATATAATTTACTTGGAGTTTTGATTCGAGGAAGGCAAGGATGGTTCCTGGGATTATGCCTCTTACACCGCCACCATCGATGCTAAGCACTGTGACCAGCCTTCCCTTACAAGGTGGAGGGTTTGCAAGTTTCCCAATCTTGCTAGCCATTCACTGAAACAGGCTGTACGGTTCAAAAAATAATGCTGTAGAGGACTAGTTCAGAACAAAAACTCGCCAGCTAGTTTCTCTCGATCTTCTAACTCTCTTTGATAATAGCTATTTATAGGCAAGGAGACGCATGGCAAAGCCATTCCGACGTAAAAAATTTGAGCATTTCACGCATGCAGAATGTGTTATTTTTTTAATGTAAAACACCTTTCACCTTTTTCTCAAATGCACATGGACAGCCAACTACCACCTAATATTTAGCCCAACAGTTTTGTCCTCTTCCATTGCATGCCACGTCCTCTTATTACCATTACCCTTCCATCTTTTGGCGGAAGGTAGGTTCCACGTACATCGTTGGATTTTAATATTATCATGCTCCTCTGCGTTCTGCCTACTGTAGCTGAGCACTGGTTGCCAATATATATGGGGTTAAAGATATATCCTCCACGTGGAACAAGATAACTATTAATAAGATGACGTGATGTGGTTGGCATGGATGCGATGGTTCTAAGTTATCCTCCGAAGTCAACATTTCGTGTTACTCGTGCTCTCCGTCCAACGATTAAATAATTTAAATTCAACAAACTTTGTGTACCATGAGCTAGCAAATACCTCAATTTGTAACTCCAAGTTGTCTCATCTTGCATTTAAGGGAACAAGCATGGGTGATCCAATCAACCTAACTCTACCAATGATTGATATAACTTTACTTATGATTGATTGATATAATACATCCCTCAAGATGATCTAACATAATGCCAACTGAAGCTAATATCATACAATCCTAGATGCACATTGGACAAGTTGATATATGATGGTGATTGATTTCTTTAAGGGATAGGTTGTAATATACATAAATTATATTTTATATAATAATATAGACTACTCATTATAAGAAAGTATAGAATCCATAATATTATTTTTATGATATTTTTGAAAAATTCTGAAAAATAACATTTTGCCCTACATTTTTGGTAAATTGCCGGGTTTTAGTTTATTGCTCATCTTTATAATAAAATTTTCAAAGTTGAACATTTTATTGCTCATCTTTATAATAAAATTTATCTTGTATTTGTTAAAAATTATCAGAAATTAGTTTCTAGATTTGTCACGCCCCGAGCCCGAGGCGCGGCAGACGCCGCACGCCCGCACGGCGGGCCGCACAGGCGTGCAAGGCATCGGATCATATCAAAGCAAATACAGATATTCAAAACTGACATAATTATTTAAATTTATTCAAAAGCAGTCTTACAAAATTTTAAAATAACATTTGCTAACATAATTCAAATGTCCAAACTAATCTAACTGAAATGCCAACAACTAATGGAATCATCGGAAATCTAACGCACTCCCCAATCCCGTGCGATCAAGCCTCTGAATCTGAAAAACAGAGAAAATAAAATAATGAGCTACACTAGCCCAGTAAGCAACAAAATACCCCAAAGTGGGGTCAGAGCATATCAGATCAAAATACAGGATAATGTCTGGAATAAATCATAAATAACATCGTTTTACTGTTTTCAAAACTTATTATCATTTTTCCAAAAATCTGATACCAGAATCTCAACATGATAGGCTACGGCCACGTAACCCAGTGGCATGGGTTGCACAAGGTGCCAAACACCACTATTATTAAGCACCGGTGGTACGGTGTTCAAATACCACTATTCTAATCACCGGTGGTACGGTGTCCAAATACCACTATTCTAATCACCGATGGTACGGTGTCGAAACCGGTTTCTCACAGATTACAAGTCGACAGGTCCAACGTATAATCCCCATTGGCGGGGCCAGAACAGAACAGAACAGATCATAGCCATGCTGAGAATACATATATATAAAAACAGTTTTCATAAATTTTCCAGTCATAGTTTACGGATTTCAGAGCATAATTTTCAAATGAAATTTAACATGCCAGACCCATTTTACTAAATACAAAACATATTTCAGAATTTAATCTACTAATAATTATTTTAGAAAAATGCACTTTGAAGCATTAAGTTACTTACCTCTTCTCGCTTGATCCCTACTTCAGATAGGCGAATCAGGTTCACCTGTTTAAATTTAATTAATTCCTTGTTAATTTCAGAACTAAGCAAAATCCAAAAATAATTCTATTGGACACGGCCCAATAAGGCCTAGAGTTGGCCCATAATGGGCATGGCCCGATAGGGCCCATATCGGACACGACCCAATGGGCCCACATAGACCCAGCTGAATAGGGCCCAAGGTTGGCTTTTAATTAGTTCATTTATACAATAAAATTTATTGTAGGGACTAATACTTAATTACAGGGTACTGTTCTATAATAAAACTTTAGTGGAGGGACCAATCAAATATATTTGGGGACCCTTATTTAATAATCTTTCTTATAGGGAACAAACATAAATTGCAGAAGGCTCTTTTGTGAAATAATATACTGCCAAGGGCTTAACTGCAAAATTCCATTTATTGGCCAAACGGGTTCGGGTTTCAGGTGTTGGGTTCCGGGTTCCGAGTTTCGGGTCGGGTTTCGGATTTTCGGATTTCGGGTTTCGGGTTCTCTCCCTTTTTTTTTTTTTTTTTTTTTTAACCGGGCCCAATTGGGCCCAAAGTGAACCAGGCCCAAGTCGGGCCCACGATGAACAGGGCCCATGCTTGGCCCCGTTCGGCCCGTAAGGGCCCTCATCTTCCCCAAAACCCCCTCCCCATGGACAGGGGAGTTGGAAACCGAGAGAGGAAGGGGGAAATCGGCGGGGTGGTCGGCCGGCCTAGGCGGCTAGGGGCCGTCGCCCGATCGACGGCCAGCCGATCACAGTGGCGGCCGGCGGCCGCTGCGGCTCCCGGCGTGAAGAAGCAACCGAGAAGATCTCGGTTTGGGGCCAAAGCAAGGGAGGAAAGCATGCTGAATAAAGGGCAAAAGAGGCTTACTGGTGGTGGCAGAGGCGGCAGAAGGAGGATCTCGGCTCGGCCCGGCAGCTAGCAGCGGCGGCGGTGCTCGGAACCGAGGGGACGGATCTCAGAACAGGGGAAGGCTTGCGAAGGGGATTCGGACGGCGCTTGGTCGGGAAGAGGACACCGGTCACTCGGGAGGCAAGAACAAAGAAAGAAGAGGGAGGAGAAGGAGGAGAGGGAGGAGGAAGAAGCTCGGAGGTGGCCCTAGGGGAAGGTAAGATGGGGTTTTATCGTCCCATCGTAACGGCCCTCCGCCGCGAAAATCGCGGCGGTCGAGCGAGATCCGCGGCCGCGGTTGGCCGCGGATTTACCGGAGGGGGGGTGCCGCGGGTATCCCGCGGCGCCCTTGCCCCGTTTGTCCCCGGAGGAGCCGGAGAGGATCGCCATCGCGATCCTCTGTTCCGGCTCTTCCCAAAAGAAGAGTCGGGCTGAAGTCGGCTGGGGCTGCCGGCTTCAGCCCGTATCTCACATTCTCTCCCCCTTAGAAAAATTTCGTCCTCGAAATTTAACATATCTCAGTTTGCAAAAAGGTCCGGATATTTTTTTTTTTTCATCTCGTCCTCTAGTTCCCATATAGCCTCACGTTCTGAGTGATTGCTCCACTGGATCTTGATATAGGGAACTATGCGCCTTCTTAATACTTGTTTCTTTCTATCAGTTATCCGTACAGGTTGCTTAATTTGCATAGCAGAGACAACTCGAGGAAAAGTGTAAGTACCACTACCTACGAAGTTAAATTCATTGTCTTTAGGGGTCTGAAATTTTACTTGCTTTTCATGGCAATTAATGGTAGCAAAGTGTGACGCTGACTAGTCTATACCGAGAATTATGCCAAAGTCATGCATATCTATAACTATCAAATCAACAGGCAAGTCTCTACCTACCATCTGAGCTGGACAAATTTTGCAAATCTGATTACCGGTCATCCCATTCCCGACGGGGGTGCTAACATGCAAATCATACTCTAATAGCACACAAAATAGGTCATGTTTTTGCACAAATATCGATGACACAAGGAATGCGTAGCAACAGAATCAAACAGTATATAAGCATAAACATAAGCAACCGGTAGTGTACCTGACACCACAGTATTGGATGCCTGAGCATCCTGCTGAGTCAGTGCGTAAATACGACCCTGTGTGCGCGGTCTCCCCCCTGTCCGCTGCTCAGAAGAAGAAGGCTGAGCCGACTGAACCGGAGCAGGATAAGCTTGTACTTGTTGGGTCCCTGTAGCTTGGGGCCTCTGATCTGATTGTGATACTTGTTGATTATAAGGGCACTCCTTTATCCTATGACCCTGTTGTCCACATTTGAAACAAGCGCCGGACAATCGTCTACAGAGTTCTGTCTTATGGGCGCCTCCACATGTTTCACATTTAGGCTTCTCTTGTTGGATAGTCTCGCCATAAGATCCCTGCTTTTCTGATTGCCCAGACCTATTACGAGATTTTGCTGTCCTGCTAGAATTCTGTCCACTATGAGTATCATCATCTCTGCTCCTCTTCTTTTGTATTCTATCTTTTGAATCTTGTGTTTCCTTCCAGACAATTTCCATATTCTTGGCCCTATCTACCAAGTCATCATAGTTTGTTGAGTGCACTGCGGCCAAACCCCGACGTAAGTGAGGCTTCAATCCTTCTTCAAATCTCCTTATCCGGGACTCTGCATCTATGACGAGGGTGGGAGCAAACCGAGCTAACCTGTCAAACTCTGCCTCATACTCATCCACGGTCATAGTTCCTTGAGACAGATTTAGAAATTCCCTCTCTAGCTCCCTAAGGCGACTTGAAGGGAAATACTTGGAGTAGAAGGCTGTGCGGAATATCTGCCAGGTAAGTGCCTCCTGCTCGGGTGCCAATGTGCGCTCCACAGACATCCACCAATGATGAGCTCGGTCCTGAAACATATAGGTGGCAAATCTGACCTTCTCTTCATCGGTGCACTCCATTGCCCTGAAGGCTTTCTCCATTTCATCTATCCAGGCTTCGGCCTCTTGAGGACTAGTGGTGCCCTTAAAAGCTGAAGGAGCCATTCTTTTGAATTCTGCTATACTCCTTCTTTGCTCAGGAGGAGCAACATCCTGTTGGACTGGTTGCTGAGGTTGTTGCCTCTGTTGGCGTACTAACCCGACGACCTCCTCGATCAGTTCGAGCACCCGAGTTTGATTTCCGGCGGCAGCTTCTGGAGTTGATTGACCCTGAGGCCCTGAGCTATACGATGCCTCGCCCGCTTGGTTAGTGGGGGCTCTTCCCCGAGAGCCCCTAACCATCCGATTCAAGCTACGGACACGGCGAGGCGGCATTCTGATTCAGTAAAAATGTAAATGTTATAAAATCATCTAAACAGAATAATACATAATAGTTAACAAAACAAATGAACATTATCCTCTTATCTAGTTCCTACCCATCTCTCAACCTTTCTGACGAATTCTAAAGATCCTAAAACTTAAGCTCCATCTGACTATTTCAAAAACAATCCCTAAGAATCTGAAACCTGAGCTCTGATACCACCAAATCTGTCACGCCCCGAGCCCGAGGCGCGGCAGACGCCGCACGCCCGCACGGCGGGCCGCACAGACGTGCAAGGCATCGGATCATATCAAAGCAAATACAGATATTCAAAACTGACATAATTATTTAAATTTATTCAAAAGCAGTCTTACAAAATTTTAAAATAACATTTGCTAACATAATTCAAATGTCCAAACTAATCTAACTGAAATGCCAACAACTAATGGAATCATCGGAAATCTAACGCACTCCCCAATCCCGTGCGATCAAGCCTCTGAATCTGAAAAACAGAGAAAATAAAATAATGAGCTACACTAGCCCAGTAAGCAACAAAATACCCCAAAGTGGGGTCAGAGCATATCAGATCAAAATACAGGATAATGTCTGGAATAAATCATAAATAACATCGTTTTACTGTTTTCAAAACTTATTATCATTTTTCCAAAAATTTGATACCAGAATCTCAACATGATAGGCTACGGCCACGTAACCCAGTGGCATGGGTTGCACAAGGTGCCAAACACCACTATTATTAAGCACCGGTGGTACGGTGTTCAAATACCACTATTCTAATCACCGGTGGTACGGTGTCCAAATACCACTATTCTAATCACCGATGGTACGGTGTCGAAACCGGTTTCTCACAGATGACAAGTCGACAGGTCCAACGTATAATCCCCATTGGCGGGGCCAGAACAGAACAGAACAGATCATAGCCATGCTGAGAATACATATATATAAAAACAGTTTTCATAAATTTTCCAGTCATAGTTTACGGATTTCAGAGCATAATTTTCAAATGAAATTTAACATGCCAGACCCATTTTACTAAATACAAAACATATTTCAGAATTTAATCTACTAATAATTATTTTAGAAAAATGCACTTTGAAGCATTAAGTTACTTACCTCTTCTCGCTTGATCCCTACTTCAGATAGGCGAATCAGGTTCACCTGTTTAAATTTAATTAATTCCTTGTTAATTTCAGAACTAAGCAAAATCCAAAAATAATTCTATTGGACACGGCCCAATAAGGCCTAGAGTTGGCCCATAATGGGCATGGCCCGATAGGGCCCATATCGGACACGACCCAATGGGCCCACATAGACCCAGCTGAATAGGGCCCAAGGTTGGCTTTTAATTAGTTCATTTATACAATAAAATTTATTGTAGGGACTAATACTTAATTACAGGGTACTGTTCTATAATAAAACTTTAGTGGAGGGACCAATCAAATATATTTGGGGACCCTTATTTAATAATCTTTCTTATAGGGAACAAACATAAATTGCAGAAGGCTCTTTTGTGAAATAATATACTGCCAAGGGCTTAACTGCAAAATTCCATTTATTGGCCAAACGGGTTCGGGTTTCAGGTGTTGGGTTCCGGGTTCCGAGTTTCGGGTCGGGTTTCGGATTTTCGGATTTCGGGTTTCGGGTTCTCTCCCTTTTTTTTTTTTTTTTTTTTTAACCGGGCCCAATTGGGCCCAAAGTGAACCAGGCCCAAGTCGGGCCCACGATGAACAGGGCCCATGCTTGGCCCCGTTCGGCCCGTAAGGGCCCTCATCTTCCCCAAAACCCCCTCCCCATGGACAGGGGAGTTGGAAACCGAGAGAGGAAGGGGGAAATCGGCGGGGTGGTCGGCCGGCCTAGGCGGCTAGGGGCCGTCGCCCGATCGACGGCCAGCCGATCACAGTGGCGGCCGGCGGCCGCTGCGGCTCCCGGCGTGAAGAAGCAACCGAGAAGATCTCGGTTTGGGGCCAAAGCAAGGGAGGAAAGCATGCTGAATAAAGGGCAAAAGAGGCTTACCGGTGGTGGCAGAGGCGGCAGAAGGAGGATCTCGGCTCGGCCCGGCAGCTAGCAGCGGCGGCGGTGCTCGGAACCGAGGGGACGGATCTCAGAACAGGGGAAGGCTTGCGAAGGGGATTCGGACGGCGCTTGGTCGGGAAGAGGACACCGGTCACTCGGGAGGCAAGAACAAAGAAAGAAGAGGGAGGAGAAGGAGGAGAGGGAGGAGGAAGAAGCTCGGAGGTGGCCCTAGGGGAAGGTAAGATGGGGTTTTATCGTCCCATCGTAACGGCCCTCCGCCGCGAAAATCGCGGCGGTCGAGCGAGATCCGCGGCCGCAGTTGGCCGCGGATTTACCGGAGGGGGGGGTGCCGCGGGTATCCCGCGGCGCCCTTGCCCCGTTTGTCCCCGGAGGAGCCGGAGAGGATCGCCATCGCGATCCTCTGTTCCGGCTCTTCCCAAAAGAAGAGTCGGGCTGAAGTCGGCTGGGGCTGCCGGCTTCAGCCCGTATCTCACAAGATTATCTTTATTTTTCTTTCTATCAAGGAATATTTACTTTTCGAAGATATTATTACACTACAGGAATCCTTGGTAATGCTGGTGCTTTTGAAGTCATCTGCTGACACTTAAAAGCATCGCAGGATGACGCCCAAATGCTTTAGAAAGCATTGAATCGGCAATGCAAGTATGAAAAACTAATTTCACGATGCTATTGTTTCCTATCTATTTTAATATTTATATTATTTATTATAATCTTAATTCTCTATCACTTATTAACCTATATATTTTTTTATTTTTTCTTTTCTTTTTCTTTCTTTTTCTTTTTTTCTTGTCTTTTTCCTTCTTTTCTTCTTTCTTTTCTTGTCTTTTTCCTTCTTTTCTTTTTATTTTCTTTTCTTGTCTTTTCCTTCTTTTCTTTTTCTTTCCTTTTTTTCTTTTTTTTGGGTGAAAACGGCAATTCATATAGCTCTAACGTAAGTACATCCTGTCAAGTCAAAAACAAGTAAAAAGTATAATGGGGGCGAGAGCTCTACTATAGATGTCTATAGAAACTTTCCGGAACGCCGTGCAACATAGAAGGCAACCTAGTTTGCTGCTCTGTTCACTTTTCAAAAAACATATACTGCCTGGTGCTCACCCAGCTCCACAACCAGCCTGCGTATCTCACGAATAAGTGGATGACCATCTCCATACCTATCAGCACCCCGTATCCACTCGATTACCATAGATGAGTCCCCCTCGATGTGCACCACCGAGCACTTGCCTCGCATATGATATACCCTCTTAGGCTACTTGAAGCTCTACCCCAACTACGGTAAGATCCGGCGTGCGGCTACCCCCTACTGTGACCAGACTGCGGCGATGGTCTCTGATCACAAATCTAACACCTCCAGACCTTCCATCTACCACCACGCTACCGTCAAAGTTCAACTTGAGAAAATCAGACGGTGGGAGCACTCAAGAAACAAGAACGAATCTGGGCGCTGTAACAGGGAAGCAAGTACCCCAGATGTCTCTGGTCATCCCAAGAGAACACATAACGGCGCATGAGGTCACCTCCTCGGTCTGAAACACTGCTCTAGCCACCACCATCCTCGGAGACGACCTCCTGCCCTCAAACAAGCCCGCATTTTTGTCCAACCAAATGTGGTGGGCCAGATATGCTCTAAGTACCCCACCTCAACAGATCTAGGGCTGCGAAAGAAATCTCTAAGCAGACGTAGCAGATCCTGTACCGACACCACCGCAGAACCTCGCTTGGCGCACTGTAGTTGGCGAGGTTCTTGGCCCGAACCTCGCCGCAGCGATGCCATGTTGCCGGATTTGGCTGCGGCAAGCATGCGGTGAGCTCAGCCGAGGTTGGGCATACTCAGCCGAGGCTTGGACATGTGCGCGGCGTGCTCGACCAAGGTTGGGCATGCTTGGCCGAGGCTTGGCATGCGTGGCACGGGCCGGCCATTGGAGTGCTTGGCCGAATGAAAGCTTTGGCCAAGGCTCTCTAAGCAAAGTTGTTGGCCTTGGCTTAACCCTCCGTCGGCCTCTTCATGGCCCGATGCCCTCCTTAGTTGGAGGCGCTTGTGGGGGTCCTCAACATTCCCCCTCTCTTGAAAAATATCCTTGTCCTCAAGGATAACAAGTGGATGCCGCCGGATCATCTCATCATGGTCTTCCCAAGTAGCCTCTTCTCTCGGCATTCCTCCCCATTGAAACATTACTTGCCATAGTTGTGTCATAGCTCTCTTCAAGTCGGCCCATGTTTCTCTTGACTTCGGGGTTCCCTCAAGCTCTCTCTTCTTAGCCATCAACCCATCATCCTTCAAGAAGCTCCGATAGTAGCCGGTTGATCCCATGTTCGTTCCTAGGGACGAGATATCCACGAAGGCCTCAACCTTTCGTGGGCCAAGCTTTACTCCTCCGAAAATGTGGCCCAAATACTCCAACTCAAATGCACACTTAGAAGGCTTGATCTAGAAGTGGCGATTCTCCACAACCTCCAAGTGCTTCATGTGTTTCTCCATGGACCCAAAATAGACCCAAGTATCATCAAAGGGAACTAGAATAAATTCTCTCAAGTAAGGCCCAAATACCTCATTTGAAGTGGGTTGTAGAATGGATGATCCTTGAACTCCCGACAAAGCATGCAAGGTGAACTCGGTCTCCTCCTTTTTACCACTATGTCCGATCTTCTTACCATGCTCCATCTCTTTGTTTTCTTCCTTTGAATTTTCAACTCTAGTGGCCTCATCTCCACTGTCCACATCTAGAAGAAAAGCTTGCCCGATCTTGCAAGGATGTCCCGGTCTCCACTTGCCCCCACACTTGAAGCATAGCTCCTTTTTGATGTATTCTTGGAGCTCTTACCTTGACAACTTCTTGATTTCTTTGGGTCGGTCCTTGTCGTCACTTTTAACCTCTCCATTGACCTTCCAAGGTGCTCTTGGTTGCAAGGATGAAGATGCATTGTTGCTGAAATTTTCTTTGGACATGTGCTTCTCCGCGGGGTAGCTTTGATCTAGGATCTCCGCCATCCTCATTGCATCTTGTAACTTTGTTGGTTGCTTAAGCTTCACTTCCTTGGCTAGCCATGGCTTCAAACCATCCAGAAAAGTGCCCATTAGTGCCTCTTCGGACCATCCCCTCACCAATGTTTGGAGACGCCGAAACTCATCAATGTATGTTTGCACCTTTCCTTCTTGTCTCAACTTGGCTAGTTGCCCATGGTAGTTCACAACGGGTGAAGGACCCCATTGTGACATAAATTCCTTCACGAAGGCCGTCCAACCTAGTATCTTGCCATCCTTCTCATAGAGTGCCCGGATCCATCTCCACCACCGATTTGCCCTTCCTTCAAGGTGGAAGCTAGCAATGGTGACCCGGTCGGCTCTTGGGACCCCATAAACTTCAAAGTATTGTTCGGCTTTGTCTAGACATTCATAGGGTTCGCCTCCTCCAAATAAGGGAAAATCAATCTTGGCCCCCCTCAACCCTCTTTCATATGACCGAGGACTCTTTCCAACTTCATTTTTAAAGTCTTCTCCCATTCGGCTCCTCCTCCTTCCACCCATGTTACCTCTCCGGCCAAAAGATCCTTGAGCATGGAATGGCTCCTCTTTAGCCTCACTCTCATCCTCACTATGTTTTCTCCCTCTTGTGCTAGTCCTATCATCCTTCATCCACCTATCTACTATCCCCACATCCCGGGCTCCAATTCTTTCATTTTTTCTCCATGGTCTTTGGTGATCTAACCCCACTACTTTGTTAGATCTCAAGCTTCCTTCTTCACTTGCTTTTTTCTCCCTCACTTGGCCCCGCCATGAGGCGTGCGACCAATATTCTTCTCCATTGGATCTCCTAAGCTCTTTTTCTCTTCCATCTCCACTAACTCTCCTTTCTAATCTTTCAAGGCGGGCATTGACACCGGCTAGGGTAGTTGATATATTCTCAAGGGTTCGATTTCGACTTTCAAGGGTTTGATTTAGGTGTCGAGAACCCCCCTCTAAGACCTCAAGTCGTGCATTTTCATCCCTCATCATCACTCCTAACCTCCTTTGGCCGTCACCCAAGGGAAGAACCGACCCACCTTCTTATATAGATTTTGAAAGATGTACCACTCAATCTTCTCCCATTACAACAATGGTTTACAAATTAGAAATCTCTCACCTCCGAGAGAGACGTCTTGATACTCTATTTGCTCCCTATCCGGTGGAGTTGGAAAAGGGCACGAGGTACTACCACTAGCCTTCCTTTTGTGCCGTCCCTAATATACCCTATACCGAATAGTTGGATTAAATAGTACCGGGTACTACCATTAGCCTCTCCGTTATCACCATTCCTATGATGAGCAATATAGAGGAATCAATCCGTTCCCTTCACAAACAAAGTGCTCTCACCTCTTTTTCAAATAAGAAGGATAAATGCAGAAATTTGAGCACTACTTGCATGCAAAATAACTTCTAATATACCCCCTCTCAAATGCAATAAGTAATATGAAGGTAGTAACAAGTAGACTTCACTTATAGGCATGCAATGAAAAGTAAAGCACCTAAACTTACCCCAATATATAATCTGAATTTTTCTTGGGTTCAAAGGCGTTACCTCTTTGGAGAGAGATCTTCGACGGAGCTTCTCTAGGAACTTCTCCCGACGAAAGCTCTCAATGAAAGCACCATTGTTGGGGCCCCAAGCCACCACACCAAGTCTTGCACGTTTGCTCCTTGTGGACGACTTAGAATTGTAGGAAAAAGGGCTGAGCGGGTAACGCCGTGGTAGTTCGAGCTTGCGCCACGGTGTGCCATGTTCGTAAGTAGCCGAGGGAATCAAGGCGAGGGGAGGGTCTACTGGTTGCAGCTTGACCCGACCCTTGACTTGAGAAGAAAACAATCAAACTCAAAAGGATATTTGTGGAGATGTTTAGAGGAACGCTTGATTGATTCTATTTTCCAAAATGAAGCTTACAAGCAAAATATCTAAGGAAAACTATGATGAATTTCCCTTATCCCAAGTCTTGGACAAACCCCAAGACCGAATACAAAGAGACAAGGTCCCTCCCAAGCCACTAAGGCCGAAAATATAAGTGCTAAGATGTAAGATGTCCAAAATGATCCCTCCCATGGCTCATTTATAGCTTTTCTAGTGTGCCCAAGGGTGGCTAAGGCATGGGGGGTGTTCATGGCCCATGTAGGGCCAAGGCATGGCCAAGCCTTAGGCATAGGCTGGCAGCAGGTCTGGCCCTTGGCTGGCCTGGTTGTGGCAGGGCTAGGAGGGCGGCTGGCAGGGCCTGGGCACGGCTGGGGCAGCAGGTGGGTCGGCAGGGGCTTGACCAGGGCGCTGGGCGATGTGGCAGGGCGCTGGCAGGGCGCCTGGGCGCGGCTGGGGAGCTGGGGCGCTGCAGGGGGCGTGCCAGGGCGCGGCAGGGCGTGGTAGGGCGCGGCAGGGGCGCTGGCAGGCGCGCGGCACGGGCGCCGAGGTGCGGCGCGCACAAGGGCGGTCGGGCACGCGCGCAGGGCGCGGCAGGCGCTTGGCAGGGGCGCTGGCGGGGCGTGGCACGGGCGCCGAGGTGCGGCGCGCGTAGGGGCGGTCGGGCGCGCGGGGGCGCGCGGGCAGGCGGGCGTGGTCTGTGGCGAGATTCGCTAGCCCGAACCTCGCCTGGCCGTGCTGCGGGGCGCGGGTGCGCGCCTGGGCTGCGGCGAGGTTCCTTGGCCCGAACCTCGCCCGGTCGTGCTGGATCACGCGCGGGGGCCAGGGCGCGCGGGCGGGCGTGTTGCGGACCTCCCTCATACACCACCATCAAATTCCACCACCAAGAAGAGGTTCGAGCTCGAAAGCTATCGAAGGAGGCTCCTACCAAGACCAAGATCAAGGATCGAGCCAACTACTTGCTTGGAGGGATGGCCGAGCCTTGGCCAAGCCCCTTCATGCTTGGCCAAGCCTCGGCCGAGCATCTTCACACTTGTCCGAACCTTGGCCAAGCACCCCTACATTTGGCCCGCCACGCACACGACGACGCCCGCGCTCGCCCGCATGCATCCGCGGTTGTCCGCGCCGGCCGCGTGCCAGACATCGCCCGCGCGCACCGGGCCCATACCATCAATGCCAAGCCTCGGCCAAGCACACGCCCAACCTCGGCCGAGCATGCCGCGCACATGTCCAAGCCTCGGCCGAGCATGCCCAACCTTGGCCGAGCCCACCGCACGCTTGCCGCGGCCAAATGTTACAAGACTGCATTGCTGCGACGAGGTTCAGACCAAAGAACCTCGCCAGCTACAGTGTGCCGGGCGAGGTTCTATGCCAAGAACCTCGCCAGCTACAGTGTGCCGGGCGAGGTTCTGGAGGCTGAACCTCGCCAGCTACAGTGTCGGGGGCGCGCAGCCCTTGGAGACAGGCCTGGCGAGGTTCAGGACAAAGAACCTCGCCAACTACAGTGTCGCGCGCCTACCAGCCCGTCAGCACGCCAGCGCACGCCCGCCAGCCCGCCCGACTGACCGTGTACGCCCGCGCCCAGCGCCCCAGGCGAGGTTCGGCCCAGCGAACCTCGCCACAGCCCGCACCAGCCCGCGCGCCCAGGCGCCGGCTCGCGTGCCCAGGCGCCCGCCCGCCTGCAGCCCCCGCGCGCCCACCCGCCCGCGTGCCCGCCTGACCCGCCAGCGCTCCTAGCGAGGTTCGACTCAGTAAACCTCACTGCAAGTCGCGTGCCCGCCCGACAGCGGCCTGCGCGCGCTGTGCCTCGGCGCCCGTGCCATGCCTGTCGTGCCATGCGCGCACGCCCGACTGCCCCTGCACGCGCCGCACCTCGGCGCCCATGCCGCGCCCTGCCAGCGTGCCTGCCGCGCCCCAGCGCCCTGCCAGCGGCCCTGCCGCGCCCCAACGCCCCCTGCAACGCCCATGTCGTGCCTAGGCGCCCTGCCAACGGCCCTGCCGCGCCCCAACGCCCCTGCGGCGCCCTGCCAGCCAGCCTTGCCGTGCCAGACGCCTAGCCAACGCCCAGCCAGGCCCTGCCGACCAGCCAGCGCCCTGCCAGCCGCGCCCAGGCCCTGCCAGCCGCCTGCCTGCCCCCTGCCAAGGCCATAGCCGGGCCGGCCAAGGGCCGGCCCAGCCAGCAGCCTATGCCCAAGGCTTGGCCATGCCTTTGGCCCTACATGTGCCATGAAGACCCCTATGCCTTGGCCACTCTTGGGCCACTTGGGGAGCACTATAAATGGGAGGGAATGAGGGTCTTTGAGGGATCTTTTGTCATCTTGAGAGTCTTGCATTATCGGCTTTAGGCTTGGGAGGACTTTGCCCTATTGTATTCGGTCCTTGAGCTTGCTCTTGGACTTGGGCTAGGGGAGACCAATCATAGTTTCCTCTAGATATTTTGCTTGTAGCTTCATTTGGGAATAGAATCAATCCATCAAGCTTTCCTCTACATATCTTATATTGAGTGATTGTCTTCTTCTCAAGCCAAGGGTCGGGCCAAGCTGCAACCAGTAAACCCGCCCCTTGTCTTGATTCCCACGACCATCGAAGGAGTGCGTCCATCATTTCCAACAAGCTAAGGGCCGGGCCAAGCTGCAACCAGTAGGCCCGCCCCTTGACTTGTATCCGTGACCATCCAAAGGAGTGGATATCAACCGGCGTTACCCGTTTGGCCCGCGTTCCTACATTTCTAAGGCATCCGTAAGGAGCCAAGGTGCAAGGCTTGGTGTGGCGACTCGGGGCTGAGAGCCGCCCTCCAACAATGGTGCTTTCATTGAGAGGTTTCATTAGGAAGATCTCTTCCTAAGAGGTAACGCCTACGACCCTAAGAAAATTTCAAATTCTTTATTGGGTTGGGATAAGTTGTTTTACATTACATTGCATGTTTAGAAGTGAAGTTTGTTTCATGATACCTTTATATTAATTGTTGAGCTACATTAGAAGTTTATTATGCATGCATTGGTTTCTTAAATTTCGGCAACTTATCATTCTTATTTGCAAAAGAGGAGTGAGCATTTTTTTTTTCTTGTGAAAGGGAACGGGTTGATCTCTACCTTGCTCATCATAGGGATGGTGCCAATGGAGAGGCTAATGGTAGTACCCGGCACTATTTGACCCAACTATTCGGTGTAGGGTATATTAGGGACGGCACAAGAGGGAGGCTAGTGGTAGTACCTCGTGTCCTTTGCCAACTACATCGGGTAGGGAGCAAATAGAGTTTCAAAACATCTCTCTTGGGAGAAAGAGAGAATTTTACTTTGTAAACCTTTGTTGTAATTTGAGGAGATTGAGTGATGTTCATTTCAAAAATGTTATAAAAAGGAGGGTCGGTTCATCCCTTGGGTGACGACCAAAGGAGGTTAGAAGAGGTGAGTTGGAGAACAAAATTTTTTATGGAGTCTGGAGGGTTAGAGTGAAAGAATTGGGTTAATATGGTAAACATTATGGAGGAGAGTGAGGCATGTTTGAGGAGGGCAAATGACACCCTATCCAAGATTAGAAAGAACCTAAGGGATAGGGAAGAGAGAGAGAGGAAAGATGAGTACGTGAGGATGAGAAAAAAAAGAAGAAAAGAAGAGAGAAGAAGGGAGAAAAAAGCGAGAAGAGATGAAGAAAAAAGAAGAGAAGAAAAGATAAAGAGTTGGGAGTATAGGAGTACTCATGGAACCATGTCTAGGGCATATGCCTCATGGCAAACCTGGGGGTGGTATGAAAAAGAGATTCATGAAGCAAGTAACTATGCTATCCACCATGGGGAGCATGGCTATGGGAAAAGTAAGTGGAGAGAGGGCCAATTGACGATAATAAGAAGGGAGTTAGAGAAGGCCCGAGAGTGTATGAAGCTTGGGGCAAGCCATCATCATATGAGACAATCCAAGAAGGAGCTTTCCCATGCTCAAAAGCTTGAGGGCCAATCCGATGAAAACAAAATGAGACAAGTGGGAAGCAAAGATGAAGCCACCAAGACTAAAAATTTAGAGGAAGAAAGTGAAGAGTGTTGCCCAAGGTGACAAGCCAAGAGGGGGGGTGAATTGGTTTCTCTAAATTTTTACTATCTTAATTTAGTCAATCGATAAGTGAGTGAAGTTAAAACCAATACCAATGCAAACACACAAGAAGTATAGTGGTTCGGTGCTCTCCTAAGCACCTACGTCCACTCGCCAAGCGACCCCTTGGAAATTCACTATAATTCCATGGATTACAGTTGGATTGTTTTTCGGGCTCACAATCCAAAAACCTTTACACTTTGGTTTTCCGGGATCACCAAAAACCTATGTTGGTTTTACGGGCTCACCAACAAACCTTCACAATTGGTTTTACGGGTTCACTAATAAACCTATACCGTTGGTTTTACGGGCTCACCAACAAACCTTTACAAGGTGATTAAAAGAGAAGAAGAAGATTGAAACTCCTAGATGAGCAAATATAACAATTATAAGCTACAAAGAAGAGTTTAGAATATAGTTATCGCTTGATGAAACTTCTCTCTTTTTTGTCAAGAATGCTTCACTCTTCAAGGGTGGATGGAGCTCTTAATGTCTCTTGGAATCTGCTCAACCACTTCCTTTTGACTCTTGAGTGAAGCACTTGGATGAAGAAAGTTAGGGCTCTTGTCTTTCTTGTGTAAGCTTTGATATTTTGCAAAAGGATGTTTTCTCTGATGAATAGTGTCCCTTTAAATAGTTTTTCTTATCCATTAGACACCCCCCATTGGTCAGATTTCAAAAACTAGCCGTTACTTGCTGTTGGAAGGTTAAAAAGTACTTCTGCAGAACTAACCGTTATGCTTCTGCCCGTGCTTGGGTCGACCCAAACTTTCCTAGGGTCGACTCAACCCACTGTTCATCAGATTTGGAGTCGACTCAACTTTCACTGGGGTCGACCCAACTTTCACTTGGGTCGACTCATGCAACATTGGGATCGACCCTCTTAGGAGACACAGAACCTTGTATTTCAGCCTTCCTTCACTTGGGTCGACTCAACTCTTTTTGGGTCGACTCAAGGATCAGTTGGGTCGACTCAATTTCCACTTGGGTCGACCCTCTCAGGGATTCCAGAGAACCAATTTTTGAATGACATAGCCTTTGGGTCGACTCATGTTCAGTTGGGGTCAACTCACGGTTGGGTCGACTCAAATTTCATTTGGGTCGACCCTCTCAGGGATTCCAGAGAACTGTTTTCTTGAGGCTTGAAGATGGGGTCGACTCAGCCTTTACTTGGGTCGACCCAAGCACTGTTCATCCGTGCCATTTTTGCAGAAGTGTGCCAGATGGTTCCTTGATGTGCCGGGGTCGACTCCACCAATCTTGGGGTCGACTCATTCCACACTTTGCTGCAACTTAGGGTTAAATTCATCCATATAATCAATAAAATATTCTTCAAGCAATTTTGAATATATGTCATGGTGGTGCTATATACTCTTAACAATGAAAATTACTATCATCTCCTTGAGAGTAGTTATACTTAAAACTTTGCCAAATTAGAATTTAGAATTCACTATCATTCTTCAAGCAAATTTTATCTTATTATTAATCATTGAAATACATCTTGATCTCATTCTACTTATGTACCGAGAGTGACGAACTTAGTAATGATGTATCATATTACCTTATAAAATTTAATTAGATATTCCTTCAATGGTTGAGTTAATCATCAAAATACCACTATCATCCTCAATCTTCCCTTTTTTGATGATTAAAAAATATTGAGTATGAGCAGATTGTTACTTAAGTTAAAATCCATTTTTAGAAGAGCTCAAGTTGCTGAATTTCAGCTTTCCAAATTTGAGAGTAAAGTCTCTCCCTTTTTCATCCAAATATTGCCAATTTGAACTTTTTGATTTACTCCCCCTTTCTTTTATATTTGGTTAAAGATGAAACTTCAAAAATTTGAGATAAAACAAGAGTTTCAGATTATGTATCGAGGTATGAGAAGTACGTGCTAAATTCTGAAATTTGATTTCAATTTGAGACTTTAACCTTTTCATTGTTACATATTACTCCCCCTTAAGTGTATAATCTTTCCTATTATCATTTTCAATCTTGTTTATCAACTTATTTCTTTCCTTACTTTTCCCCTTTTTTGTTATCATCAAATAGGTGCATGGCAATAGATAAATAGACAGTAAATAATAAACATTCAGATTTTACTGATCAAACATGGAACATTGTAGTATATTAACACCAAAAATACAATGTTTTTCAATCAAAGTGCAAAGTACATGATCAACACAAAATACATATGAGAACTAGATAAATCCTAGGCACTAATCAAGGTGCTAACATCAGCCTAGGGGGTATCTAATGGCTGTGATCTAGTCCTCATTTCCTAGCATAAGTAGCGAGGGGAGGTCGAGCCTGATAGGATTGAGTCTGGTGTGGACCTCGCTGAGCTGGATGACTCTGTGCCGATACCTCTGACTCAGCTGCTCGGGGTATAGATGGACCATGAGCCTCTCTCTCTCTCTCCGTAATGCTCCTACCTGCTCTCTGAGATCGCTAATCTCAGCAGTCATGCTATCCATCCTGCTCCATATCCCATCAGAGAGAGTCCTCACCTGAGCTGATACAAGCTCAGTCATCCTACTCCAAAACTCCTCTGTACATCCCGTAGGTATGGATGACGAAGGTCCAGCCTCTGAACGTGCTATAGGATGATCCGCAGGCTCCTCATCCTCAAGGATGGGATCTTCAATCTCTGGTGCATCACCTTCTGGTGCATGTATTCCAGCTCCTGCACGCACCCACTGCCCATTCACCTTCTCATAACCCATGCGAATAAGGGATCGTGCAGTGTACGTGTCAGTAAATAGTAGATGCCTGGAGATCTCTCCCTCTACTAATATGTCATGCTGTCGGAAGACCAGGGTGAGTATCATACCATAGAGCAAGGAGACTCTCGAATTGCATATAACCTTTTTCATCTGTCTGATCATCATAGCTGGGAGGTTTAGGGAATGCCATGAATAATGTGCTCCATAATGACCAAGTCTCGCTCAGAAATGAGATCAAATCTTCCACTCTTCGAAAATAAAATCCGATCTATGAAGTTGTGCAACAACCTCATCTCAGCTGAAAGAGAGCTTGCTATCGCATTTTCGGAATAGTCGAAATCATCGTTCTCAAGGATCAACTGTAGAGCTCTCAGCTTGTTTTCAGGTTTTTCCGGTGTAGCTCCTTCGCAGGGGAGATGAAGCAACTCACTCAAGCTTTCTTTTGAAATCCAAACCCTTACTCCTCAAACTTCAGATATAAGCCCTCCCATTCCAACTTTCAGGAAGGCATAGAACTCACGAACTAACCCAGGATAGATCACCACATCTAGGGAGCAAAGATACTCCCATCCTTGCCTTCAGATCTAATCACCCAACCAGAATCCTTCTTGATCCAAGAACTTGGAGTGGATCCTTCTTCCCGTGGTAACCGGTCTCCCCGCATATTTTGCAAGTTGGACTGAAGGGGAGGGAGGAGGAGGAGGCTCTACACGTGTCTCACATTGTGGAGGCACTGTAGTAGACTCTCTAGCATTTCTTTCAACACGGGTGGTCCGTGAAACTCTCCCGAATCGCTTGGCTACGGCTCGCTTGGGTCCCATTCCTTCAAGATCTTGATCTAACGGCTTGAGAAAACTTTCTTCTACTGTTTGGAGATGATTGGAAGAGATTGGAGAGTGGAAAATAGGATTTTAGGAAGAGGACAAGATGAAACAGCGCCCTAATGTCACTCACGGGTCCCCCTTTTAAAAGTGGGGTCCCGTCGTTGGGTCGACCCCAGATTTTTCTTGGGTCGACTCAACGTTGGGTCGACTCCATTCTGGTTTGGATCGACCCTAGTTCAGAAAATTTTCTTTCTCTTCCTTTTTTTTTTAAAATTCTTCCTTTCCTCCAATCCTTACAAATTCTTACTGGGACAATGATACATGAGTAAGGAATCTATAGATGACTAGTTTGACTAATGTTTCATGGGTTTTTCGAAATGGGAGGACAGTATCATGAGACTACTTGCTCCTTCTTATATCTCCTCAATCAAAGGGATCACATATACCTAATTCCCTCCTAAGCTTGCAAAACCTATCTTCACTCAAAGGTTTTGTGAATATGTCAGCTAATTGTTTCTCGGTATATACATGCTCAATATATATATTTCCATTTTGAACATGATCTCTAATAAAATGATACCTTATTTCAATATGTTTGGCTTTAGAGTGCTGAACTGGATTCTTGGTAAGGTTAATGGCACTAGTGTTATCACACTTTATAGAAATGTTATCTAGTTTAATTTCATAGTCCTCTAGTTGTTGCTTGAGCCAAAGTACTTGAGCACAGCAACTGCCGGCAGCTATATATTCGGCTTCAGCTGTTGACAATGCTACTGAATTCTGCTTTTTACTAAACCAAGATACTAAGTTATTTTCTAAAAATTGACATATTCCACTAGTGCTCTTTCTATCTAATTTGCAACCAGCAAAATCTGCATCAGAATATGCAAGCAAATCTAGACATGAGTCTCTCGAGTACCATAATCCTATGTTTGCAGTTCCTCTCAAATATCTAAGGATTCTTTTAATAGCACTTAGATGTGACTCCTTATGATCTGATTGGTATCTGCACAAATTTTCACACTAAACACTATGTCTGGCCTACTGGCAGTAAGGTAAAGCAAGGATCCAATTAAGCCTCTATAAAGCTTCATATCTATAATTTTTCCTTTTTCATCTTTGTCTAGTTTATTAGTGGGATTCATTGGGGTGCCTATTCCCTTGTGATTTTCATTCCCAAACTTCTTTAATATTTTCTTTGTGTATTTAGTTTGATGAATGAAGATACCTTCCTTAGTTTGCTTGATTTGTAATCCGAGAAAAAAGTTTAGTTCTCCCATCATACTCATCTCGAATTCTCCTTGCATTAGATTAGCAAACTCTTTGCAAAGATTATCATTTGTGGCACCAAAGATTATGTCATCTACATATATTTGTACCACTAGCAGATTTTTGTCTTTTCTTTTGAGAAAAAGTGTTTTATCTATATTTCCTCTACTGAAATCATTATTCAGTAGAAATTTGCTTAGTCGATCATACCAAGCCCTAGGTGCTTGTTTTAATCCATATAATGCCTTATATAATCTAAACACATGATTTGGCAATTCATGATTCTCAAAATCAGGAGGTTGCTCTATATATACTTCTTCCTCTATAAAACCGTTTAAGAAGGCACTTTTTACATCCATTTGATACAATTTGAAATCCATTAAACATGCAAAAGCTAGAAGTAATCTAATTGCTTCTAATCTAGCCACGGGAGCAAATGTTTCCTCAAAATCTATCCCTTCTTCTTGATTGTATCCCTTAGCTACAAGTCTAGCTTTGTTTCTTATGACTACCCCATTTTCATCTAATTTATTTCTGAAGATCCATTTTGTTCCAATTACAGAGTTATGCTTTGGTCTTTCAGTTAATATCCATACATTACTTCTTTTGAATTGATTTAATTCTTCTTGCATAGCATTTATCCAATTGATGTCTTTTTCAGCTTCTTCATAAGTCTTAGGTTCCAATTGTGAAACAAAAGTAAGATAATCATTTAAATTTCTAAGAGAGGATCGAGTTCTTACCCCTTGAGATGGATCTCCAATGATTAAGTCTTTAGGGTGTCCATATGCATACCTCCATTCCTTTGCCAAGTCTTGAGATTGTGGTGGCACGCAATCATTTTCCATCTCTTGATTTGGCACGTCATCAAGATTCAATTTTTCAAAGTCAATAATTCATGCATCATCATCAAGAATATTTTCTCTCCTAGGAGACTCACTATCAGACTCATCAAAAATGATATTAACTGACTCTTCAACTACAAGAGTTCTTTTGTTGAATACTCTGTATGCCCTGCTAGATGTAGAGTATCCTAAGAAGATACCTTCATCTGACTTGGCATCAAATTTACTTAGATCCTCCTTGCCATTATTTAAAATGAAACATCTACATCCAAATACTTTAAGATATTTAGCAGTTGGTTTCTTATTCTTCCAAAGTTCATAAGAAGTTTTCTTGGTTATAGGTCGTATTAAAATCCGATTTAGAATATGGCAAGCAGTACTTATAGCTTCAGCCCAAAAGTACTTTGGAAGACTTGACTCACACAACATTGTGCGTGCCATTTCTGCCAAGGTCCTATTTTTTCTTTCAACAACCCCATTTTGTTGAGGCATTCTAGGTGCTGAAAATTGATGTGAGATACCATTTTCATTACAAAATTCTTCAAAGTGTTGATTTTCAAATTCAGTTCTGTTGCCCAGTAGATACAACCCAAGAGGGGGGGGGTGAATTGGGTCTTTTAAAACTTTTGTACTACTTCTAAAACTTTTCAATTAATTATGCTAAGTAGTATAGATGCACAGTGGAATTTAAACTTAGCAACAGGTTGATTTATTGAATGAGACTTGATTAAGTAAATTAAATATGCTTGCAACTAAAGGATGCACGAATAAGAATTAAGCAAGCAATTTATCTAAGTAAGTAGGTGAGCAAGTTAGACAATGACAAAAAGCATCACAAACACAACAAACATATAGTGGTTCGGTGCACCCCAGCACCTACATCCACTCCCCAAGACCTCTTGGGAATTTCACTATAATCCTCCAGATTACAGCCGGTTGTTTTACAAGCTCACAACCCAACTTGTTGTTTTACGAGATCACAACAAACTCGGTCGGTTTTCACAGGCTCACCGACTCGAACCAACCGATTGTTTTCACGGGCTCACAATCCAACCCGGTTGGTTTTCCCAAAGGCTCACCAACCACAACCTTACAACGTTGGTTTTTCCCTTTGGCTCACCAACAAACCTTAACCTCTTGATTCAATCCCTTGATTGAATCAAGTTACAAGATATTAGAATAAAGGTTTAAAACAAATCAAAGCTTCTTAAACAAGCAAATATAACAATATAAACAATAGAACTCGCAAGAACCCTTTTAGCCGTTGGAAGCGTGGGAGATGATGGTTCTTCCGATGTGGATCGCGTTGGCTTGAATGTGAGCTTTGAATGCCAAACGGGAGAGAGTAGTTGAGCACGAAATCTGTTGGAAAACTTGAAGGCGCTTGATTTCTTCACTTGAATGCACTAACTCTCTTGAACCTCTTTTTCTCTCTTCTCTCTTGAATGATCTTGTATTGGGTTGGTAAAAAGATGTTGAGAAGCACTTAAGAGGTCCCTTTTATAGCCCAAAAAGCAAATATAGCCGTTAGACACAAAAAAGAGACGTTTGAAATTCAAATCAAACCTGAAAAGCTGTCAGTCGCGTTCCAGTCGCTCCGGGGACGTCTCCGCTTCAACGGGAGACGTCTCGGCTACAAGATTTTACTTTTTCCATTGTCTGGGGTCGACTCGGCACTTTCAGGGGACGTCTCGGCTTGTTTGCACTTTTTGAATGGGGACGACTCCGCTGATCTGGGGACGACTCCGCTTCTTTATCTCCGAAGAACATGTCCTCTGGAATTTCCTGAGAGAGTCGACTCCGCTCCTTCAGGGGACGACTCGGAAAGTCTCCTTTTTACTTGCGGGGACGACTCGGCTTACTGTGGGGACGTCTCGCGCATATCTCTTGAAAACTGCCTTTCTGCCGCCACTGAGAGAGTCGACTCCGCTACTGAGAGAGTCGACTCCGCTAACGCGGGGACGACTCGGCAGGTGTCGGGGACGTCTCCAAGTGTGCCGGTTCTTCCTGTTTGTGCCAGAGACGTCTCGGAGACAACCCGGAGACGTCTCGGCTGTCCCTGAACTTTTTCTTTCATCTCAAAAATTCTTCAATAAGTTCTTAAAAATCCTGGGAACTTGCCTAGATATTTCTTAACAATATTCTTAATTAACCAACTAAAATCCTCAAATAACTTGTTAAGATAAAGGGAATTATGCTCTAGTGTTTTGTATTCATCAAAATCCATTAGAGGGTCAACAATCTCCCCCTTTTTGATGATGACAAAACTTGGAGTATGTGCAATATAAAATATATTGTGTTCTAGGACTAATGCATAGCTAAGTTGCATGAAGTAGAAAACATAAATATTTAAAACATACTTCATGATAATGCTTTAGATTTAATCAGCTTAACACAATCAACCTATTTCAGTTTAAGCTGAGTTGGTATTCAATATAAAATACAAAGCATTATGAGCATATACTTAGATATTTCTCCCCCTTTTTGACAACATCAAAAAGATAGTGGAACATTAAGCACAAAGATAAGAATACTCAGATATTTCTTTTTCTTATTGTACTCTGATTTGCATGTCAAGTTATTGCAAGAATATGAATCATATAACTCAAGGCAATAATGTTAGAAAAAGATTAATGAGCATAGATCAGAGCCAATTAAGATAATTCCAGAGCAGAACACATCGAATGTGATTTCAAGAAATTTTCTAATTTGATACCACAGATAGTTTTCTAATCAAGTGTAGGTGGAATCTTCCTTAGGTTAATTCAAGAAGTACCACAAATGATATTCAAGGAAAGCACGAATGGAAATCTGACCTCTCTTCAATAATAAGTGGGAAAGCTTGTTCATTTAAGACCTTTTGCCTAATCTATTATGTATTTTATCAATAGGAGAGCAATTCAATTGATTTTCAGAGTAAAAGATCAAAACTTATATATTTGAAAGACATATCATCCTGTTGGATCATTAATTCTTAATGACTTCAAAGTTCTTTTATGATAATAAGAGCATTGGGGCACAAATACCAAAATATGAATTCATGCAATTTTTGATACATCTTAGAGCTCTTTTAAAGACTTTCTTTTATTTCTTTAGAGAATAAGCACAATTTGATAAAATAATGAATTGGCACAAAATTGAAGTTCTAAAGAGCAAGCCAATTAGGACTCATTAGTGAAGTTCAAAAATAGATTTTCTAAGAGATACTCAAGAAAATTTAACACATTATTCTCCCCCTTTTTCATTAAATTAGAGGCTCTTAAGATTTGCAATTTGGTTCAAGAGTGATGCATGAGATATACTAACCAAATAACACGCCTCAAGGTGTATCATAAAGATTTTCAGATTTAAATTTCAGATGATACATATTGGAGAGTATTAGGATCACTTTTCATTTAGTATTCTTTTCCTCTCCTTTAGTTATAGATTTATGCGATTAAGTTCCATAAGATCTTTCCTTCTGAAATTTTCTTTCTTCCCCTTAATTGATCATTCCATTTTAAGAGTTTAGAATTTGTAGATAATGTTCAATAAAATTGTCAATCTCAAAAATATGTTTTCTATAAGTTTCAGCTTATTTTCATAAGACTCAAGGTTTGAGATAAGACAACCTTTATAGAACTCATCTTAAGGTATAAACTTATAATTAAAGCATGTATTGCAATATAAGGAGGTTCATCAAAATCAATCCATAAAATTCTAAGTATGCATCAAAATAAAGTGTCTTTGGGATAGGATACTGAATATCTAAAGCTCCCCCTCAAAAGATGCATTCTTCTTTAATCATTTTAATTGTTGAATTTCAGATTTTAGTGATAAACGTGAATAACACTGAAATTCTGTAATATCAAGAATGTAGAGTGATCTAGAATTATTCAGAATTTATAGTAATCACTCTTTCTAATCCTTTAAGAACAAGTTATGCTTTTTCCTAATCTTAGAGAAAATGTATAAAAGTATTAATCAGAAAATGATTCAATTGAAGCTCAATTTCTTTCAAAAGCATTTACATTTTCTTTCTTTTAGAGTCATTTGAGTGAACTGAAATATTTCTAGTTTTAAGATCATTCACTCTATTGATGGAAGTCTTTAATAATGTAGGGAAGAAAAATATATAGATGATCATTGAGGTATATATATTTATAGAACTCAATTTCTTAATCATAGTTTTTCAGCAATGTATACATGAAACACAATAAATCCTTTTAATATCAAAATAAAATCATATATTTAGAAATTTTTGTTTGCAATCAAGATCATCGAAAGACACATCATTTGAACCAATATTAGTATACTTTGAAGATAAGAAATGATATGTTTCGGATGCGTATCGGAGCAATCAACCAAGGCATCAAAATTTTAATTCTATTTTTCTTATATTAAGATTTTATTTAGAAATCATATGAGTTTAAGCTTTTATACAAAATCGGATTCTGAATTTCATAAAGATTTTCAATAGAGCCTTTCAAGGTCATAATTTGAGATATGTATCTTCCACATTATAGCTCATCTTAAATCATTACGATTGAAAACTTATATTTCAAACATATAAGAGCATATTCAGAATCTTTGTATTTGATGTGAGTTTTGGTATGAATTAGCACATTATATACCAAAGTTAAGCAAGTTGAAAGATAAAACAAACTCAATTCATTTTGCCTAAATAGAGATATCCTTCTCTTCTCCTTTTTACAAATTTATTTAACTTTCAGATTTTAACGATGATTGTGAACGACAAATCTGAAATTTCTTTTCAATAAAACCAAACACAAGATGTTATATAGTATTTCAAACATTCAATCAAATTGTCCAAGTATGAGGCATTACAAAAATATTGAGAACCCATAATTCAAGACATCATGCCACATGCAAAATATATTATGTGTTAAGTCATGCATTAAAATAATAAGAAAAAGAATGTCAAGGATCAAAATCAATTCTTTTCAAATAAACTCCCTCTATATAATTTTGCACTGATTTCATCATTAAAGTGTGTTTTCAAGTGATTAAAAATTTGACTTGATTCTTCTTATATACTTTCATTTACTTTGTCTTTCATTTTTAACTTTCTTATGCTCTATACTCTATTTGCTCCCTATCCGGTGGAGTTGGGAAGGGGCACGAGGTACTACCACTAGCCTCCCTCTTGTGCCGTCCCTAATATGCCCTACACCGAATAGTTGGGTCAAATAGTGCCGGGTACTACCACTAGCCTCTCCATTGGCACCATCCCTATGATGAGCAATATAGAAAGGTTAAAATGTTTACTTCAAACTCTCCCTGTTTAAGTGTAATTAATTATGGATTTTATCCCTTCCAAAAGAATGCTCACAAATGTCCCAAATATATCATGCTTGTTTTGCTTTTCCTCAAGATTGAAGTACTTGCCTTTACTTAGATTTTACTTCTCTTGAATAATATCTATTTTCTTTTCTTTATCTCTCTCTCTTTTTGTTATTCTCAAGTAATTTACATGAAAGAGCAGAATAAAGAAATAATCTTATGTGTCATATAGATGTATATCATGCAAACAACATTTTCATTATGCTCAAGTATTCATAGCTTCTCACAAGTCATTCTAAATCAAAGTTTTAATCATATACTTGTGTATTTCATGGTTATGATATAGCCATAGAAATATTTTAGTTTGAGCAAACCATGAAACAATTTCCAAAAGCATAAGTCAATTAATACATATATGGACATGATATCAAAAGATTAATAATTAAAGAATTTAATCATGCCATAATAGGATTTAAGTTATTGACTTTGCTCAATTAATTTGTGAGAAAGGTATCTAAAATTACCTATTTATTATATATTCTTCAGGCCAAACTAGATTTCTTATGTGTGAACTTTTGACTGAAGAAGATCCTTTCTCTTGTTTGCATGTGAATGTTTATTGTATCTTACATGAAGATATCCTTCAAGTTGAAATCTCTCATTTTTCTTTCTTGAAGGAAGGTCATTAGTTTCTTTAAGATACAAAGCATTCATTCAACATAAATATTTTTTTTAACTAAATGACTCAATATAAGATATGACAATAGTTGCATGTTGAGTCACTTTACTCAAGAGATTGCCTAAATATAAGCAAGCACATATCACTTGAACTGAAGAG
This sequence comes from Phoenix dactylifera, assembly GCF_009389715.1. Classification (NCBI taxonomy): domain Eukaryota; kingdom Viridiplantae; phylum Streptophyta; class Magnoliopsida; order Arecales; family Arecaceae; genus Phoenix; species Phoenix dactylifera. The sequence goes on from NW_024067795.1 coordinate 124,017, forward strand.
ATAGTTTCATTAACCAAGATAGTTCAAGGACAAGCATGTGAGGCAATAGATAGATTTTTTCAAGGTCAAATCAATTTAGTTTAGATTCTATTTGCTTAAGATAATTATCAATAAGATGTGTTAACTAAGTTTTAATCAACTTATCTTAAACGTTTGTTTCTATCAAAATTCAGATTATGACGTATTTGTTATCAATAACATATGATTAATTAAAGTTAGATTGAAGTCTTGCACAAGGTCACATAATGAGCATACAATCTGGTCTACTAGCTGTATGATAAAATAATTATTCTATCATGCTTCAATACAGCTTTAAACAATAGATCTACTTTGCTCATCCTTTACAATTTCTACAAGATGGGGTCATAGATATACCTTCTTCACGCCAATCTTCTATAAGAGTTTTCTTGTGGACTAACGTTGGTCAATGAAGATCCCCTTTCCTGTTTGTCTTAATTTGGAGTTTGAGAGAAGATGTTAATTCATTCATCATATTTCAAACTCACCTTGCAATATAACTATTCATATAAATTTTCATTGGTAGAACAAAAATGATGCCATCAATGTGTGCTATGAGTAAGCAAGATATCATAGATTCTTCTTTTTGATGCATAGATTTATCATTATTACTTTCTATCAAAAAGGTTGCTTAAGCTTTTATATCATGCTTTTGATGCTTGTTTCAAATCATATAATGCTTTATCATATTTGTAATGAGTGTTTTCAAATATGGTGGTTATCTAACATATATAAAGTAAGCACATAGGAGTCCATTCTACACACTCATTTGATAAGATATAACGTTTATAAAGCAAACAAATGATAAGGGTGATTTTTACTTCTAATCATGCAAGAATCTTATCAAGATCTATTTCATCTTTTCTTGATTTAATCTTTTAGTAGTCATCATTAAGTGTATATCTGAAAAATCCAATTTGGTTTCTAATTAACAAGTTTTTCAGATTATTATATGTAAAAGATTTAACCATATAATTTGATTTTAGTATTTTGATAATAGATCATTAGTCTCATAAAGAATAAAATGAATTGATACTTCTACAACTAGAATTTTTCATGATGTTCTATATGCATTGCTTGATGAATGATATCCAAGGATAGAAATATCTTTATTAGATTTGGCATTATTTTTCAAGAGAACATATCAAGCATAACATGTACGACTGAAAAATATGAGAGATACGCAATAGTTCGTTTTCTATTTTCAGAAGATCAAGAGAAGTTTTCATCAAAGATAGATCTAATAGAAGTCATATGTATGACAAGTATTGATGATAGCTTTTAAAAAGCATTTAAGTAGATGGCTATCATACAACATTGCCTTTTTCAATTCTTCAAAGATTCTATTAATCCTATTTTACTTATAGTGTTCTTGGTGCAGAAACAATTGTATTCAATATTATTTTCTTGTGCACAACTTAACACAAAAATTGGTTTTCAAACCTATGCCGTGATTCATAGTTTGCAAACCTTTATCATTTGATCGCTTTTTGTGAGTTTGTGCCAATGCAGAAAATATTTCAATTTGAGTGCCAAGAACAAAGCTAATGTAAGCTTTTGAAAAATTAGTGTTGGAAACAACATCTCTAGATTTAGAAATTTTTGTTTGTTTCCTTAGTTAGCATGCATAGCAAAGCTTTGACCTTTAAGAGGATAATCTAAGTAAGCCTATGGCAAGGTCTTTTTGAGATTAAGTACATACTAGCATGAGTTGATTTTGTATGCTAAAGATGGTTTCTTTAATCTTGGTATTCATAGTGCATATATTCAAAAACATACCAAGTACACATTATCATATCTATGATCAATAAACAATAATGCCATGGATAAAAACTCTCAATCAAGCATATAGAGAATTCACAGAATTATTCTTAATAAATTAATCATTTTGCAAACTTATCCAATAGTGAGTAAAGTATACTATAAAATGAAGTGATTTGATTATATTTCCAAAAGTATTTTCTATATCACAAAATTGATCAATACATGCAATTCATATTTTAATCGAATACTAAAGTAATTTCACTATGAGAGGATGCAATAATAACTTATATCATTATTTCTTTCATTTAACTCATTCTTCTTAATTACATTTTAAATTCAATTCCTTAGCACATATCTAGAGCACCCATTGTTTAGATAACATCTTTTATTAGAACCTTGGATAGCTAGACATACTTGCTGAAGAATAATCATATTTTCAACTTAGGAACCCAAGCTCTTTTGGGTCCTTGTAGGTTAGCTATAATTGTTCCTTTTGTAACCCATATTTCTTAATAGCTATTTTGTCCATGAATTTACAGATTTTAGGATTACAAGGGATGTATTTCTGTATCCTCTTGTTGAATTTAACAAACTTAGATCGAACATGAGTAGTAGAAAACTTTCAGTTTTCTATTTTTTCCTTTAGGTTCATTCAAATTTGTAATGTATAGATTTAGGAACAACAGAAGAGATTTTACTTAGCTTTTGTTTATCAGTATTATAAGACTCTGTTTTAGAATAATTAAAAACTGTTTTAACAACATATTCTTAAAAGATTTTTGGGTGTACCAAGGTTGATATCCTAATGTAGCTTTATCAAATTCAGCTCTTTGATCATTTATCATTAGGTTCAATTTTTCAGAGCTGAGGGTAAATCTTTCAACAACAGGTTTTAATTTGTCAACTTCTTTAGTTAATCTTCTATTATCTTCTGAAAGTAATTCATTGTTTTTCTTAAGTTTATCATGACTTTTAGTGAGAGATTGATCTCTTTGATTTAGTTCTTGATTTTCTTTCATTAAGATTTCAGTTTTACTAGTTAGTTTCAGTTTTTCATCTATTAGAATTTGATTTTCATTCTTCAAGTTCTTGTTCTTACAAATAAGTTTCTTATATTCTAAATACAAATCAGAAAAGGCATCATGGAGTTCATCAAATGTAAAATTGCTTTCAGTTTCAACATGTACCTCTTGTGCCACCAAGCATGGATTTTCAATATGATACTGCTCTCCTTCTACACATGATGTTTCAGATTTGTTAGTGCATTCATATTTGTCTTCAAGCATATTCCATATTTCTTTAGCAGTCATGCAAGAAGATATGCCAATTAAACTCATTCCTATCTAATGCACAATATAATAGGTTCATGGCATCAACATTCAATTGTGCTAAGTCCTTTTCATTAAAAGTTTGAGAGAGTGTGTGAAGATCATTTATTATGATTTTCCATAAGTAATAGTTTTGTGATTGAATAAAAAATGCGCATGCGTATTTTCCAATGTGTATAGTTTAAGCCATTAAATAGTGGAGGTATATCAATTGATTGTCCTTCTCCTAGAAAACTATCTATTTGAGTTGTCATGATCTTTGGCTCTTGATCGTGAGATCAACAATTAAACTTAGAGCACTTGCTCTGATACCACTTGTTGCCCCAGTAGATACAACCCAAGAGGGGGGGGGGGTGAATTGGGTCTTTTAAAACTTTTGTACTACTTCTAAAACTTTTCAATTAATTATGCTAAGTAGTATAGATGCACAGTAGAATTTAAACTTAGCAACAGGTTAATTTATTGAATGAGACTTGATTAAGTAAATTAAATATGCTTGCAACTAAAGGATGCACGAATAAGAGTTAAGCAAGCAATTTATCTAAGTAAGTAGGTGAGCAGTTAGACAATGACAAAAAGCATCACAAACACAACAAACATATAGTGGTTCGGTGCACCCCAGCACCTACATCCACTCCCCAAGACCTCTTGAAAATTTCACTATAATCCTCCAGATTACAGCCGGTTGTTTTACAAGCTCACAACCCAACTTGTTGTTTTACGAGATCACAACAAACTCGGTCGGTTTTCACAGGCTCACCGACTCGAACCAACCGATTGTTTTCACGGCTCACAATCCAACCGGTTGGTTTTCCCAAAGGCTCACCAACCACAACCTTACAACGTTGGTTTTTCCCTTTGGCTCACCAACAACCTTAACCCCTTGATTCAATCCCTTGATTGAATCAAGTTACAAGATATTAGAATAAAGGTTTAAAACAAATCAAAGCTTCTTAAACAAGCAAATATAACAATATAAACAATAGAACTCGCAAGAACCCTTTTAGCCGTTGGAAGCGTGGAGATGATGGTTCTTCGATGTGGATCGCGTTGGCTTGAATGTGAGCTTGAATGCCAAACGGGAGAGAGTAGTTGAGCACGAAATCTGTTGGAAAACTTGAAGGCGCTTGATTTCTTCACTTGAATGCACTAACTCTCTTGAACCTCTTTTTCTCTCTTCTCTCTTGAATGATCTTGTATTGGGTTGGTAAAAAGATGTTGAGAAGCACTTAAGAGGTCCCTTTTATAGCCCAAAAAGCAAATATAGCCGTTAGACACAAAAAAGAGACGTTTGAAATTCAAATCAAACCTGAAAGCTGTCAGTCGCGTTCCAGTCGCTCCGGGGACGTCTCCGCTTCAACGGGAGACGTCTCGGCTACAAATTTTACTTTTTCCATTGTCTGGGTCGACTCGGCACTTCAGGGGTCGGCTTGTTGCACTTTTTGGAATGGGGGACGACTCCGCTGATCTGGGGACGACTCCGCTTCTTTATCTTCCGAAGAACATGTCCTCTGGAATTTCCTGAGAGAGGTCGACTCCGCTCCTTCAGGGGACGATCGGGAAGTCCCTTTTACTTGCGGGGACGACTCGGCTTACTGTGGGGGACGTCTCGCGCATATCTCTTGAAAACTGCCCTTTCTGCCGCCACTGAGAGAGTCGACTCCGCTACTGAGAGAGTCGACTCCGCTAACGCGGGGGACGACTCGGCAGGTGTCGGGGACGTCTCCAAGTGTGCCGGTTCTTCCTGTTTGTGCCAGAGACGTCTCGGAGACAACCCGGAGACGTCTCGGCTGGTCCCTGAACTTTTTCTTTCATCTCAAAAATTCTTCAATAAGTTCTTAAAAATCATGGGAACTTGCCTAGACATTTCTTAACAATATTCTTAATTAACCAACTAAAATCCTCAATAATTGTTAAGATAAAGGGAATTATGCTCTAGTGTTTTGTATTCATCAAAATCCATTAGAGGGTCAACAAAAGAGAAGAGAAGAACCGGTTATTCTTGATCCTTCCACTGACTTCACCAAGTTAGATTAAAAAAGGAACTAGATTTAACCCGGTTCTTAGGCACCTAAATCAGTCACACTGATTTTTCTTACAGGCATAGGTCAACTCGAATCATTATGTGATCTAATAAAAAATGATTGACCAAGTCGGCCAGGTAAGTGAGATTGGTGGAAGGAATATGCCATTAACTCAACAAAGACAAATCAGTGCGAGTAGCTCCTAATTAAAAACCACCAGTCAATACTGCCAAACTTACCTTAGACACCGACTGGTTAATCAATTTTGATTTTGACCATCCTAATGACTCAGGCTCAACCACTGAGCCTCAATCAAGTTTCATTTGGTCTAATCTAAGACATGGACTTGATCAAGTACAACTATTGTATTTGATTGAATATCCTTGACCTAATCTAATTACTACTTAGTTAGATTTGATCAATTACTCCAATTAGTCCATCTTTGATTTTAACCCTAGGTCTAACTCAGTTCACTAAAACTTAATTTGAGCTAACCCAAATACTCCTAAGATTTATGCAATGTCAATTAGATTTCAGTTCACAATTCTAAATCACTTAATTCTCAATTAAGTGTAGGTTTATGAAAAATTTCAGATCATTGAATAAGTCTTGAATCACATATTAATTACAAACTTTTAGTTCTTAAAACTTATTTTCAGATCTGTGACAATTAAACATGCTGATTTCAGATTTAATTAATGTTTAAATTTTATTTGATTTATGTTCATACATCATATATACAAACTATCATGAATTTAATCTAAACAACATACATCATATGCATCTGATTTTCATATCTGATTTATTATGTAAAAACAGCAATTAAATCAATCATAAATCTCTTTTAGATCTAATCTAAATACATCTATGATTTCATATTTAATCACAAAGATTAAAACTACTTTTAATCTTCTTTTTGTAGTTCATCTTCAAGGATTGGATCACAGTGGCACCCCTACACGCCATAAGAGATTCCTTTGAATGGAAAAAGAGGGTTATGAACCCTTCTTTCTCCTATGACCGGATGGCCTAGTGATAATTTCAATTGGATTACTTGACTACTAGGATTAGAAAACTTATTTTAGGCATAAATGTTTAAACTACTTTGAACCTATGGCTCTGAAACCATTGTTGGTAACCCTAGTGGTCACATGCATATATTTTTAAAAATTTTACAGCGGAAGCATGAATTAAACTATTTAATTCCTATGCATACTAGAGATCATATCTCTTACAACAAAAATAGATTCGGAACTTTAAACATTTATCCTAAACAAGTATGCATGATTCTATGTCTAACATGTAGTCATGCAGAATTTTAGCAACCTAATTGATTTCTAATCCTTATTTCTAATGAGATCAGATCTAATACCTTTTTATTTCGAGGACTTTGATGATGCTTTGATCACCTTATGTAGCCGCACATGCGTCCGGCCTCTACGGATAGTCCATGCGAAGCTCTAGAAAGATCTTCCTCCGCGGAAGTGCTAGCTCGCGCAGAGGTGCTACAGTGGCTGAACTTTTCTCCCTCGAAGCACTCAACTTTTGATTATTTTTGAGAGGATGAAGGATAGAGATGAAGGAGAAGAAGGAGGAGAGAGGACAGCTGGCTCTCAGAATTTTTCTAGAATTTAGAACCCCTTTCTAAAGACCATATCATTTAAACCCTAGGTGTGGGGGTCTTTTTATAGCCGAAAGACCCCCCATGCCTCACACCTATTTTAGCCAACGAATTTGGCTGATAAAATTTTCAAAAAATTTTGGTGAATCGGCAGCTAAGAGGTGAACAAATCCTCTTTAAGTTTTGCAACCATGAATCCCAAAATCAGGGGGTTCATGCGCCCCAAAACTTTAGTCGCACGCCACCCTGTTTGATGCGCCATGCAGTCCCCTAAAAATTAGGAATTTGATTCCAATCTCTTTAGGAAGATTTGAGGTCTCAAATTCATATAAAAAACTAGCCCCACACCTCCTCTTTCCTCATACCAAAAATTGGCCAAAAATAAAGAGGGAGGCGCCATGAATTTAAGGGATAAGGATGAGTGTCTTTCTTTGGCCTAGAAAGAAAGCTCGGGTCCTAAAATTTAGGGATTCTTCTTCTTATCAATTTCTGAATTTTTGAACTTAGATTCTTATCAAATAAGGACTTTTAATAGGCTCGGATCAAGCCCAATCTAATTGGGTCAAGTCTGATTAATTGGGTCGAGCCTAATTAACTCGGATTGAACCTGATCTAATTAGGTCAAACCCTAATGTAGCCCAAATTGAATCTTACTCAATTTTGCTTAACCTAAGCTCAATCATTCAATCAATTGAGTTCATTAGCAATCTAATTGCTAATTAATCCTTCAATAATTCAATAATTATTTACTACAACTTTGCTTAGGGTAATTTGGTCAATCAAATTGACCGATATACCCTTGGACGATTCTAATCGTCGATCAGGGCCATTTGATTAACCCTAGAAACTTTTATGCGTGTGACTCCATTGGTTCGAACCTAAGTCAGGTAGCACAAAAAATGAACTTACTGTACTAATCAAAGTGGACCATCTAACAATGGTACCCGATGTCCGGATAGGTCGAATAATTGCAAAGCAATATTCTGCAAACCCTTGGACTATGGTTACCGTATAATTAATCCCTATGACTCCAAATGCCTAGGATGACTTTAGAGTTCTGTAAACTCTTTAATCAATGCATCTTAAAATATGTTTCAACTTTAAAAATCCTGTGACTCCTCACAAGGATTACCTTGGCCAAGGTTTTGCTAAATTGAACGTAAGTGCCATTATCTCCTATTACGAGGAGGGGTCAATTCCATCTTGACCTCACGCACCGACTTCGCAAGTACTTGACCCGCACCCCAGTAGCCTTCCATCATCGAATTAGAAATTCAGATAGTCCGGTATCAAAGTACAGTGAGTTGCTTGCAAGTCACCGTAGTGATCTCAGGTCTAAGGGATACTTATACCCATATCTACTAGAAACATCTCTTGACAGCAGAGCATTCGGAACTAGTCAGTTTAGTGAAGTGTACTCTTATATTTCACCTGTGTGAGATATTAGTATCTCTACACTCTTTGGTTAAGAGGATAACCAATGTATATGGCACACAACGATCTATTCTTGATAATGCTACTGTCCTAGTGATAGCATATCGTTTGGTTGCGAACTAGTTTAAGGACTTGTAGATAAATCCTCCTTTATCGTTTAATAGAGTCCTAAGGACTTCATTACATTACTTGAGTTCAACGAAGATGCAAAATATGCAATGAAGCATTGCCAAATAACTTTATTAATTTCATTAATTCATATATAATTCAATCATCAACAGGCTGACAATTGTCTTTCAGGACACAATTCCCAATAGAATTGACCAAGTCAAATAATTAACAACTAATCAAACTTGGACCCTTCAATTAATTGACTATATATCAAATTAAACCTTTACTAACATTAGACCATTAAACCAATTGATCACAGCCAAAATTGGACCTTTATAATTAAGTCTTACATTGATCAATTGATCCAATCACTTGACTCAACCAAATCGACTCCAAAATAATAAAACACAACCAAATCGACTCAAACAAAAGCAACTAATAAAGCAATAAAAGAAACATGACACAAACTCAAATAGATCCAATCCGCGGGCGTGAACTCAATCCGGTGGCTCAAAACCATTTCCTAGCCATAATAATGTCAATCTCTGGTGCGAATGCGAACGAGTGGCTCTGATGTCCCTATCAACTAGCTGATGGCAGACCATTACAAGGAGAAGAGAGAAAGAGGAAGGACAAGGAAAGGAGGAGGAAGAAGAAGATTATGGAGACGCATGAAGAAGAGGTTATAGAGACATAGAAAGAAGAGAAGAGGAGGAAGAAGAAGAAGAAGAAGCTGAAAGGAGGCTAGGTTTTTTTTTTTTGGCACGTGTGGTCACTGTGTACCCCTTTTTTTTGACCCTTTACATGTTCGGATTTTCGGACGCAACCTGCTTCGATACTTGTACAGCACGCACGTGCAACTCACGTGCACTGCTCTCTTTTTTTTCTAGATCTGGGTTACCTAATCGTGGGTTAATAGGTGGACTCTTACCCGTTAAGCAGAATGTCGTCAACCTCCCGATGGCTCGGGAGGGCGGGTCGTTCCTCGCGGCGGCAACTGCAGTGATGGACGGACGGTGGGGCTCTGCGGCGATGGGTGGTGGCGGGTCACGGACTCCGGCCAGCCATAGCTTCCGGTGGCAAGTCACCGATGACGATCAGTGGCGAGGGTTGCCTTGGGTGAAGGGGTTGGTGATGGTGAAGGCCGGGTTGACACGGACGGGGCGCGTCCCCATCCCTTTACGGGGTGATAGTGGTCGTGTGGACGTCCGACGGCAGCTTGGGTGTTGCTGGCGGCGGATGGTGGTAGTGGTGGGTGCGGGTGCAATGGCGGGTGGGAAGGATCCGGTGACAGAGTTCTTTCCCTTCTGTTCTAATGAAAATCGAGAGGGAGAGATGGACCCCCTCTTTTTGGTGAACACCGAGGGAGAGAGAAGAGACAAGAGAAATCAGGCTTCCCTTCCTCTTTGCAACACGCGATGTACGTCATGCTTCCGCATGTTCTGGCCTTCGCGGTGCAATGGATTCAGTAAGGAACTTGTGTGGCAGACATAGAAAAGGTCTCGAGGGTGGTCCGTCCATAAACCGAATCTCGGGGCTTTGGCAACAGAGGCAAAACCGAGGCTCTGATACCAAGCTGATGGCAGACCACTGCAAGAAGAAGAGAGAAAGAGAAAGAAGAAGAAAACGAGGAGGAAGAAAAGATTATAGAGACGCAGAAAGAAGAGGTTATAGAGACGTAGGAAGAATAGAATATTAGATGTATGCCCTAAAAGCCAATCTGGCTGACACATAATTTATTCTGGAGCATAATTTTGTAAATGATTTTATTATTATTTAATAATAATGGGCATCTTTTTTATTCATATTGTGTATGTATATATGAATCGTCCAAGGAATTAATAAGATGATGATGCATATTTTCAAAAGTTAAGAATTTGAGTCATGTGTCATTGGTGATTAATATCTAAATACTCCTGATCGATGGATCATCATGAGGACGGTGATTGATTCGATGAATTAGTGCACGGATCACTATCCTTTTGGATGGACGAGTCTCGAGTTCACAGTGTAGGGATACTAGAGTGATAGTGCAGGTGCTTGTTAAAGAACATGGGTACCGAGCGTGACCAAAATAAGAAGTCACTTGGATGTCTATCCACTCGTCAGTGATTTACTTGATGTTACAGTAGTATGACTAGTCATTTGACCTACGATGCTTCGGCATTGACTAATCTTCTTGTGGTAAACAAGTGCCAAGTATTAGCCCCCATTGGCGAGGTCCTCAACATAGCCCATCTGCGAGTCCAAATATATTTCGATTCAAATCTCTTTTTCTCAAAACATATTTAGTATCCCAAATTGAAAGATGCAATATCGAAATCAATCAAATAATTCATATCAAAAGCAATATGTTTGATCGGAATCATACAATATCTGACAGAAATTGAACTTCAAAAAAGAAATTATTTTGATTCAACCATCTATTTCTCAACTAACTAACTTGAATTTCTAAGAATAGGCATATAACACCATGCATCAAATTCGTAAATCAAGACTAATTTGACTCAAAGAAATATTTGTGATTTGCCGATAAATCTAGAAAAATGTTACATTACTTACACAGAACGCAATACAACTAACAGATGCAATAATTCTTAAAAATTCTTCTTAGATTGTAATATTCAAAAAATATATTTTCAATTAGAATTTATCATGATTATTTCAAGAGTAGAACACTAATTTCAATACCTTCATAGGGCTGACCAGGCAAGAGTGCCTGACATTCCGATCAGTCTGATCAAAGTAAAATTCATCGAATAATGCTCAGTGTGGAGTGATTGATTATAACCCTATTTGATTTTGATGAGCTCAAAGCATTTGAATATATCTTATACTAATGAATTCAATCTAGTGTTTCAGCCAAATATTTGTGAATTTATGTTTAAGGGTCTCTAGCTTTGGTTCAATACATTTTGGCTAAGTATGGAACTCAGTTTGAACCAAAGTCTGAAGCTCGAGTCGACTCCGGAAGATTACGAGTCGACTCCAAGTGTTTCAGAAGCTCTGGCACATGCTCGAGTCGACTCCGGTACACTACGAGTCGACTCCGACTGAGAACTGACAGAAAGATAGAAAGTTGATTTTCAGACCCTGTCAGCGAGTCGACTCCAGAAGGGTTCGAGTCGACTCCGATGGTTGCCGAGTCGACTCCCGACGTTTCCGAGTCGACTCCAAAGGGTAACAGAAGAAAGATAGAACAATGTATTTCAGACCCTGCAATCGAGTCGACTCCAGAAGGTTACGAGTCGACTCCGAAGTTTGGCGAGTCGACTCCTAGTTAAGTACGAGTCGACTTTCAGAGGAAAGCAAGACTAGAAGGCAGTTCAAGCCAAAACACAGAGGATCAGTTTTCGGATTCTGAGAGCCGAGTCGACTCCAACAAAGTGCGAGTCGACTCCGAGGCAGTTCAACTCAAAACACAGAAAAACAGTTTTCGGATCCTAAGAGCCGAGCCGACTCCAAGTACTTCCGAGTCGACTCCCAAGTCAGCCGAGTCGACCCCAACAAAATTCGAGTCGACTCCGAGGCAGTTCAACTCCAAACACAGAGGATCAGTTTTCGGGCTCTGAGAGCCGAATCGACTCCAAGATCATCCGAGTCGACTCGAGAAAGAAATACAGAAAAACAGATCTCTGGAATCCTGAGAATGAGTCGTCTCCGGAGGGCCGAGTCATCTCCAGACATTGGCGAGTCGACTCCAGGGTTGGCCGAGTCGACTCCAGAACGGGACAGTACTTTAATTCAAATCCTGAACAGTGGACGAGTTGTCTCCAGTAAAGTGTGAGTCGACTCCAGCAACAGCCGAGTCGACTCCAGATCGAGCGAGTCGACTCCGACCCCAACGGATACACTGTCAGAAGTTGCAGAGTGTGCAGAACGGCCACAAAAAGGTGTCTAACGGCTAGTTTTCAAAGTGGACTGCTTAAATAGCCAGAGTGAACAGTAGTAGACATCAAGAGCGCTATTCCATTCAAACAAAAAAGAATTTCCACCTACCAAAGGCTCTCAAGAGTAAATACAAGAGAAAGAAGAAAAAAGCGCATTGAACTCCATCCAACAAATATTTTCTTCGCATTCAAGGCTCTCCTCTGACATCAGATCATCAGTGCATTCAAAGAGGAGACTCAGAGTTCGAGAAGCCCTTTCTTCCTCTTCCAAAATCTGTTTGAGGGCTTCTAACTCTACATTATTTATATTGTTCATATTTGCTTTTTAAGAAGCTTTTTCTGTACTCTTTACAAACTGTTTTCTTGTTACTTGATTCAATCAGGGGATTGAATCAAGGTTGTTGAGGTTTGTTGGTGAGCCGAAGTTAAAACCAACGGTGTAAGGGTTCGATTGAGGAGTGAACTCCCAAGTGAAGCTTGGGGAGTGGACGTAGGAGCAAGGGTTAGCTCCGAGCCACTATAAAACCTCTTGTGTTTGTAATTGGTTTATTGTCTCTTCCATCCTCTCCACTCACTACAACTAGTAATCTAATTAATCAGCCTGCAATAATATTAATTAGTTACTCATTAAGTTTTAATTTGCAATTATTACTTAAAACCCAATTCACCCCCCCTCTTGGGTTGTCTTCTTGGGCAACAAGTTGTATCAGAGCAGGAGCTCTTCTATCAAAAGAGTAAAAGATCAAAATGACAACCCCTTTTGGATCTTCACTTATTGAGGGACAATCCACCAATAGGCCTCCATTCTTCAATGGAACCGACTACGCATATTGGAAGGCTAGGATAAAAATATTTATCCAAGTCCAAGACTATGAGATTTGGAGTATCATAGTTAATGAACCTTACATTCCTTCTATTTTTGTAGATAACATTACTATTCCCAAGCTTGAAAAAGATTGGGATGACAATGATAGAAGGAAGGCACAACTAAATGTCAAAGCAATGAATGTGCTTTATTGTGCCTTAGACCGTAATGAATTCAATAGAGTCTCTACTTGCAGTTCTGCAAAAAAAATATGGGACAAACTTGAAGTGACCCACGAGGGCACGAATCAAGTCAAGGAATCCAAAATAAACATACTAGTTCATAAGTATGAACTATTTAAAATGGATTCTAATGAAACTATCACTTGCATGTTTACTAGATTTACTGATATTGTCAATGGTCTAAAAAGCCTTGGCAAAAGTTATGCTAACAGTGACCTTGTCAGGAAAATTCTTCGATCTTTGCCAAGGTCATGGAAGCCAAGGTAACGGCAATCCAAGAAGCCAAGGACTTAAACAAGCTGCCACTCGAGGAGCTTCTTGGATCCCTGATGACGCATGAGCTCACAATGAAACAACACAGCGAAGAAGAATCCTCTCATAAGAAAAAGGTAATAGCCCTCAAATCTACTTCTTCTAACAAAGATCCATCTTGCAGTAGCAGCAGCGAAGAAGAAGACAATGAGGGAGATGATGATGAGGCTCTTCTCGTGCGAAAGTTCAGAAAGTTCATCAACCGGAAGAAGTCCTTTCATCAGAGGAGAGGTCCCTCAAATTTCTACAACAAGGACAAAGGTAAGAAAAGGGAAAGTGAGGGAATCGGTTGCTATGAGTGCAATAAACCGGGACATTTCAGAATCGACTGTCCATTACTGAAGAAGAGCATCAAGCACAAGAAGAAGAAAGCTCTTGTCATCACCCTGACAGACTCCGATTCATCATCATCATCATCGGATGAGGAACAAGAGGAAAATGCCAACTTCTGTTTTATGGCAAATAAAAATGAGGTAACATCTGAAACGCATTTAGATTTTACCTTTGATGAATTGTATGATGCTTTTAATGAACTAATGGATGAATATAAGATAATAAATCTTAAGAATAAAGAACTAAAACTAACTAATCAATCTCACTTACATAAGTATGATAAATTAATTAAGGACAAGAATTTTATCATTAAAGAAAATTTAGAACTTAAACAAACAACCAAATGTTAATTCAAAAAACTAATACCTTAATTAAAGATAATAAAAAACTAACCAAGGAAATTTCAGAACTTAAAAACGGTAAACAAAGTTTAAAAGATAATCTCACAAAAGACTTAAACATACTAAAAACAGAAAAACAAAAGCTAATACAAGAGCTTGAAAAATACAAACCTATTGTTGAAAAGTTTACATATAGTTCTGAAAAATTGGAAATGATACTTAACAATCAACGAGCTGTGTTTAATAGAGCTGGTTTAGGGTATAAACCTAATAATAAGCAAAAGCTCCTTAAAAATTTCTTTGTGAAAGCAGGGGAAAGTAAAACTAAGAATATAACCTATTTTTGCTGTGAAAAAGTAGGACATAAAGCTAATGTGTGTGACCATAAGAAAGCAGAAGCTAAAAGAAAAATTAAAAAGATTTGGGTTCCAAAAGGAACCAACATTACTAATCTTGAAGGACCCAAGAAAACTTGGATACCTAAAATTGTATGATTTCCTTGTGTAGGAGTGTCTTGCAGCCAAAGTCGACAAAAACTGTTGGTATTTGGATAGTGGCTGCTCAAGATACATGACGGATGACAAGGAGCAATTCTTCACCTTAGAGCCTAAGAAAGGAGGTGCTGTGACATTTGGAGACAATAACCAAGGTCACATCGTTGGTATAGGTAAAGTACAAATTACCTCTTCAACCTTCGTTGATAATGTACGATTTGTAGATGGTCTTAAGCATAACCTACTTAGCGTTAGTCAATTATATGATAGAGGTTTTGATGTTTTGTTTAAGCCATCTTTATGCATCATAACCACCTCAATTGACAATGGATTAGTATTTAAAGGAATTAGACGTGGTAACGTATATGTAGTAGATCTTGAAGACCTTGCTAAAAACAGTCCTTACTTAGTAGCTAGTGATACTAAGATTGATGATGCAAGTTGGTTATGGCACCGTAAATTAGGTTATGCAAGTATGGATACAATATCTAAGTTAGTTAAAAGAGATTCTGTCATAGGTTTGCCAAAACTAAAATTTGAGAAAAATAAAATTTATGAAGCATGTCAATATGGCAAACAATCTAGGAGCTCTTTTAAATCCATAAATTGTGTCTCTACCTCTAGACCTCTTGAACTACTACACATGGATCTATTTGGACCAACTAGAACCACAAGTCTTGGTGGAAACAAATATGGTCTTGTTATTGTAGATGATTTTTCTAGATATACTTGGGTCATATTTTTAGCTCATAAAGATGAAGCATTTTCTGTATTTAAGAAATTTCATAAGGAAGTAACTAATGCAAGAAATGTTTCAGTCATAGCTATTAGAAGTGATCATGGAACAGAATTTGAAAATCATCTATTTGATGAATTCTGTAGTAAAAAGGGAATAACTCATAATTTCTCTGCACCTAGGACACCACAACAAAATGGAGTTGTGGAAAAAAAGAATAGAACCCTAGAGGAAATGGCTAGAACCATGTTGTGTGAAAGTAACCTCCCTAAGTATTTTTGGGGAGAAGCCATTAACACATCATGTCATATATTAAATAGAGTTTTATTGAGACCAATTATAAAGAAAATACCTTATGAACTTTGGAGAGATAGAAAGCCCAAAGTAAACTATTTTCATGTTTTTAGGTGTAGATGTTTCATTCATAATAATGGCAAAGATAACTTAGGTAAATTTGATTCTAAATCTGATGAAGGTATCTTTTTGGGCTATTCTACATCAAGTAAAGCTTATAGAGTCTTCAACAAAAAAACCCTTGTTATTGAAGGGTCTATACATGTTGTTTTTGATGATATTAATGATGTCTCTTCTAGCAAGAGAGTAGCTCTTGATGATGATGCAGGAATACTTGAGAAAAAGATAGATGATATGACATTATAAGAGGATCAACCGAAGCAAAGTGGAGAAACCTCAACAAGCCAAGAGGTAATTGATGATCATGGGCTTACAAAGGCTTGGAGGTATGCATACGGTCACCCTAAAGAATTAATATTAGATGATCCATCACAACCTATTAGAACTAGAGCTTCTCTTAGGAACTTAAATAATCACCTAGCTTTTGTTTCACACTTAGAACCTAAAAACATTGGAGAATCTGAAAATGATGTAAATTGGATAAATGCTATGCAAGAGGAACTAAACCAATTTACTAGAAACAAGGTATGGAATTTAGTAGAAAGACCCGCTGAATACTCAATAATAGGAACTAAATGGATATATAAAAACAAACTTGATGAAAATGGAGTTGTGGTTAGAAACAAGGCTAGACTAGTAGCAAAGGGCTATAATCAAGAAGAAGGTATAGATTTTGATGAAACCTTTGCTCCTGTGGCTAGACTTGAAGCAATTAGATTATTACTAGCATTTGCATGCTCTAAAGACTTCAAACTATTTCAAATGGATGTAAAAAGTGCCTTTTTGAATGGGTATATTAATGAGGAGATTTATGTAGAACAACCTCCTGGTTTTGAAAATTGTTGGGGGGAAAAATGGACCACCCCACAAATACAATTAAAGCACCCAAATCCGACAGCGAGCCGAGCTCATCGGCCAAGCCGAGCTCAGAAGGCCGAGGCCGAGCTCAGAAGGCTGCCGAGGCCGAGCTCCGAAGGCTGCCGAGCACAGAAGGCCGAGCTCATGGGCCGAGCCGAGCTCAGAAGGCTGCCGAGCACAGAAGGCTGCCGAGCTCAGAAGGCTGCCGAGCTCAGAAGGCTGCCGAGGCCGAGCTCCGAAGGCTGCCGAGCACAGAAGGCCGAGCTCATAGGCTGAGCCGAGCTCAGAAGGCTGCCGAGGCCGAGCTCCGAAGGCTGCCGAGCACAGAAGGCCGAGCTCATAGGCCGAGCCGAGCTCAGAAGGCTGCCGAGCACAGAAGGCTGCCGAGGCCGAGCTCAGAAGGCTGCCGAGGCCGAGCTCAGAAGGCTGCCGAGCTCAGAAGGCCGAGCACAGAAGGTCTAGCTGACCTCAGAAGGCCGACCTCGTCGTCTGTATGTTGCGGCCATGCCCTACAGCAGCCTCACCGCACCATGCTTTGCTTGCCGACATATCAATCAGGAACCATACCCTGCTACGACTGTCAACGCCTCACCATTCCCAAGAATGTACTGCACTGCGCGCCACAAGCAAGCTCTGACTACACGCCATCTCCTCCCATGATGGGAACGGGCCATCCACGGCAACTCATTACTTCACACGCCCACGTCCAATCGTGACGGTAACCCATTAATTCGCCCAGTCACATCACAGGTAACCCTGCCACTCTCCCTATAAAAAGGGAGGCTTCTTCCTCCCGAGGGGGGACTCCTCCTAACTCTAATTTTCTGGCTTGGACTGCTACATACGAACTACATCTCCTTCTCCAAAATTAAGCCCCCCTCTGACTTAAGCATCGGAGGGCCGGCGCCGGGGAGCCCGGCCACCGGCTTCTTGCAGGTCTCCCGGAGGACGCCGCCCGCCGACGGACCGCCACCCGCCATTCTCGCGCCGGAGCTCCTCCTCCTCAGCCGACGGCCGCCCCCGGGTCCAAATTCCAGCAACAGTTGGCGCTAGAGGAAGGGCCCGAGTTGCGGCCATGAAACTAAGGAGCAGAGGAGTCTTTAACGCCTCTCAGCATCATGCTCCAAGTCCCGAACGCTCAGTCCAGAATTCACCACCAAGATCTCCGGTAGATTAAGTTCCACAAGTCCAACTCGAGCACTTCGATGCGCTAGTGCAGCAAGTCCAAGCGCTAGCCATTGCAGCTCAAAGCCTGCAATAAGTGGAGGCCCCTCCTGTGCCGCCTCCACGGGATCATGTTAAGCAGAGGAAGAAACTTTCTCCCGAGCCATCTCGAATCAGGCATGGCTCCCGCTGCAACGACGTATGTAGGGGCAACCAGTGAGTAGTCCAAGTCTCACGCCAACGAGTTGGAGGGAAAGAGAAATAAAAGCTGAGGTCTGGAGAAGGAGAGTTATGGAGCTTTAAAATGGGATTGTAAGCCCCTGTGACAAAGGGTACAGCCCCATTAAATTCCATTGTCCTTCCAAGTCTTCTGTCTTCCGGCAGCAAGCAAGAAACCAGCATGTACTCTCTCCTCACGAGCGTAAGTCCTTAGGATAGCGCCCGCGACGTAGCTCCCCTTCAGAGCGTCGCCATCACAGAAGCCCCCGCCGAGCTCATGCAGATCGAGCTCAGAAGACCAAGCTCATGCAGGCTGCTAAGCTCAGAAGGCCGCCGAGCTCATCCAGGCCGAGCTCATGCAGGCTGCCGAGGTCAGAATGCCGAGCTCAGAAGGCCGCCGAGCATAGAAGGCCAAGCTCAGCAGGCCGTCGAGCTCAGAAGCCCGAGCGCAGAACACCTCCCAGAAAATCGAGCCAAAGAAGGCCGGTGCTGAGCCAAGTCCTGAGGGACTTTGGAGCTCGGGAGCCATCAAAATATCTCCAAAAGGTACAGGACGCCACTTTGGCTTCAAATAATTTCAATATTTTATCTATTTTCAGGTCGGAGAATCCAAAAAACGACCTACGGGTATCTACATCTCCAACGTCGCCCCGATCTGAGTGGGGGCGCACGGTCGCCAACGGACAAGGTCCGTCGTCTCCGGATATCTACATCTCCAACGTCGCCCTGATCTGAGTGGGGGCGCACGGTCGCCAACGGACAAGGTCCGTCGTCTCCGGATATCTACATCTCCAACGTCGCCCCGATCTGAGTGGGGGCGCACGGTCGCCAACGGACGAGGTCCGTCGTCTCCGGATATCTACATCTCCAACATCGCCCCGATCTGAGTGGGGGCGCACGGTCGCCAACGGACGAGGTCCGTCGTCTCCGGATATCTACATCTCCAACGTCGCCCCGATCTGAGTGGGGGCGCACGGTCGCCAACGGACGAGGTCCGTCGTCTCCGGATATCTACATCTCCAACGTCGCCCCGACCTGAGTGGGGGCGCAGGGTCGCCAACGGACGAGGTCCGTCGTCTCCGGATATCTACATCTCCAACGTCGCCCCGATCTGAGTGGGGGCGCACGGTCGCCAACGGACGAGGTCCGTCGTCTCCGGATATCTACATCTCCAACGTCGCCCCGATCTGAGTGGGGGCGCACGGTCGCCAACGGACAAGGTCCGTCATCTCCGGATATCTACATCTCCAACGTCGCCCCGATCTGAGTGGGGGCGCTGCTGAGTCGACCACAAGCCAAAGAAGGCCGCTGAGTCAACCTGGAGCACTTAACTCCAACTGCATTAGAGGTACATCCTACTTGGCACGTACATCTCTATACATATTTGGCTATATTACAGGATGATCGACGACTGGACTACTTCCTTCGCCCGAGCCAAAAAGCAGCTCGAACTCGGAAGTCGGGGGGTAGTGTTGGGGGGAAAAATGGACCACCCCACAAATACAATTAAAGCACCCAAATCCGACAGCGAGCCGAGCTCATCGGCCAAGCCGAGCTCAGAAGGCCGAGGCCGAGCTCAGAAGGCTGCCGAGGCCGAGCTCCGAAGGCTGCCGAGCACAGAAGGCCGAGCTCATGGGCCGAGCCGAGCTCAGAAGGCTGCCGAGCACAGAAGGCTGCCGAGGCCGAGCTCCGAAGGCTGCCGAGCACAGAAGGCCGAGCTCATAGGCTGAGCCGAGCTCAGAAGGCTGCCGAGGCCGAGCTCCGAAGGCTGCCGAGCACAGAAGGCCGAGCTCATAGGCCGAGCCGAGCTCAGAAGGCTGCCGAGCACAGAAGGCTGCCGAGGCCGAGCTCAGAAGGCTGCCGAGGCCGAGCTCAGAAGGCTGCCGAGCTCAGAAGGCCGAGCACAGAAGGTCTAGCTGACCTCAGAAGGTCGACCTCGTCGTCTGTATGTTGCGGCCATGCCCTACAGCAGCCTCACCGCACCATGCTTTGCTTGCCGACATATCAATCAGGAACCATACCCTGCTACGACTGTCAACGCCTCACCATTCCCAAGAATGTACTGCACTGCGCGCCACAAGCAAGCTCTGACTACACGCCATCTCCTCCCATGATGGGAACGGGCCATCCACGGCAACTCATTACTTCACACGCCCACGTCCAATCGTGACGGTAACCCATTAATTCGCCCAGTCACATCACAGGTAACCCTGCCACTCTCCCTATAAAAAGGGAGGCTTCTTCCTCCCGAGGGGGGACTCCTCCTAACTCTAATTTTCTGGCTTGGACTGCTACATACGAACTACATCTCCTTCTCCAAAATTAAGCCCCCCTCTGACTTAAGCATCGGAGGGCCGGCGCCGGGGAGCCCGGCCACCGGCTTCTTGCAGGTCTCCCGGAGGACGCCGCCCGCCGACGGACCGCCACCCGCCATTCTCGCGCCGGAGCTCCTCCTCCTCAGCCGACGGCCGCCCCCGGGTCCAAATTCCAGCAACAAAAATCATCAATACCCCAATCATGTATATAAACTAAACAAAGCACTTTATGGTCTAAAATAAGCTCCTAGAGCGTGGTATGAAAGACTTAGCAAATTTCTATTAAACCATGAATTCTCTAAAGGAAATGTTGATTCAACACTGTTTTTAAAGAAGAAAAACAAATAAATGTTAGTAGTGCAGATTTATATAGATGATATTATTTTCGGTGCTACTAACAATCACCTCTGCGAAGAATTTGCTGACTTAATGGAGAGTGAATTTGAAATGAGCATGATGGGAGAGCTGAACTATTTTCTCGGGCTCCAAATCAAACAATCTAAAAAGGGGATCTTCATCAATTAAGCTAAATACATTAAGGAGATGCTTAAGAAGTTTGATATGGATGGAAACAAGCCAATCAGCACACCCATGAGCTCATCATGCAAACTAGATAAGGATGAATCAGGTAAATCAATAGATCAAAAGCTGTATAGAGGTATGATAGGCTCTTTACTATATCTTACAGCAAGTAGACCTGATATCATGTTTAGTGTATGCATGTGTGCTAGATATCAATCTAATCCTAAGGAATCACATTTAATTGCAGTTAAGAGAATTTTTAAATACCTAATAGGAACAAAAAATATAGGTTTATGGTACTCTAAAGAATCTAGCATAAACTTAATAGGGTACACAGATTCAAACTTTGCTGGTTGTAAACTTGATAGAA
This sequence comes from Phoenix dactylifera, assembly GCF_009389715.1. Taxonomy (NCBI): domain Eukaryota; kingdom Viridiplantae; phylum Streptophyta; class Magnoliopsida; order Arecales; family Arecaceae; genus Phoenix; species Phoenix dactylifera. The sequence continues at coordinate 145,332 of NW_024067795.1, forward strand.
AAAGCACCAGCGGATCATGTCAATTCTTAGGAGAAAATTTAATCTCTTGGTTTAGCAAGAAACAAAACTCGGTTGCACTATCTACGGCAGAAGCCGAATATGTTGCTGCCGGGAGTTGTTGTGCTCAAATCTTGTGGATTAAACAACAACTTGAAGATTATGGCATTAAACAAGATAAAATTCCCATAAACTGTGATAATACAAGTGCCATTAATCTAACTAAAAATTCAATTTAGCATTCAAGAACTAAACACATTGAGATAAGACATCACTTCATAAGAGATCATGTACTGAATGGTGATGTGACACTTCAATTTGTTTGTACTGATGATCAACTTGCTGATATCTTCACAAAACCTTTGAGTGAAGATCGATTTTGCATACTAAGAAGAGGGTTAGGAGTGATTGATCCATTCTAGTGATACTCTCCTCTAGTTCATTGATTTTGAAGATTAGTTTATGTTGGACATAGGATTTCTTATCTATGATCATCAGATCAGTTCTTAAATCCTAGATAAGTCCATAACTCTCTCTTTTGGCACGAAAATAACAAGATTCTTGGTTGTGTGCCAGAGTTCGAGTCGACTCGGATACATTTTAGAGTCGGCTCATGGGTGAGTCGACTCGCGCATATTTGGGAGTCGACTCGCGACATACCGGTGTTAGATGTATGCCCTAGAAGCCAATTTGGCTGACACATTGTTGATTCTAGGGACATAATTTTGTACTTGACTATTTATTATTGAATAAATAAAAGGCATCTTTTCATTCATATTGTTTATGTGTCTATGAATTGTCCAAGAAATTAATAAGATGATGATACATATTCTCAAGAGTTGAGAATTTGAGCTATGTATCATTGGTGATTAATTTCTAAATGCTCCTGATCAATGGATCATCACGAGGACGGTGATCGATCCGATCAGTGCATAGATCACTTTCCTTCTGGATGGACGAGACTTGAGTCCACAGTGTAGGGACACTGAAGTGATAGTGCAGGTACTTGTTAGAGAACAAGGGTACTGAGCGTGACCAAGACAAGAAGTCACTTGGATGTCTATCCACTCGTCAGTGACTTGCTTGATGTTGCAGTAGTGTGACTGGTCCTTTGACCTGCGGTGCTTCGGCTACTCACAGTGAGGTTATTGTAGTTTGACTGCACACATACATGGTCTCTAGCCATATGGGTCCATGCAGTGTAGATTGGCTGCAGTAAGTTCACTGTAGGAGTAGGGTATGCACCTATAAGGAATCTATCGACCTTGATAGAAGAGGAGTGATCCTATGTGATTTGTTAGACTGAGTTCTAAGACCTTGGCCAGGGCAGTAATATAAAGTGGAAAAGGAGTTTTCCACTATCGAACTCAAGTCGAATAAATCTTGACATATGACAGACGATGGGGTTTGACGAGTTGTCCATGACCTCCGTCCTGTAGGGATCCACGATAGTAGGACTGTATCACATGTTAACTGCACCTAGAGGTTCATCATTCCATTCTGCTGGGTAGCCACTACATGCTGCTAGGTGTCACTGGTGGATGGTGGGACTCATAGGGATTATCTTGATGATCGATAAACCCTAACGAGTTGAGTTGGAATCGTTCCAACCCATTGAAAGGAGTTTTCAATGATATTGTGATAGAGATCATAATATATCTCACTACCAGTCAGAATAGAACCTATGGGGTCACACACACTAGAAGTATTGACCGATCCGATGGTTGAAATCGTGATTAGGAATCACAAGTAATCAATTTGATTGATAAGAAGTTGAAGAAGGAACAAAGGGAATTAATTAATTGGACTTAAACACAAATCCTACTTCAGGTAGGATTCCTAGAGTCCTAATTGGATTAGGACTGGGAATCCTACTTGGAGTAGGACTGGAATTCCTACTTGGAATAGGATTCCTACAATCCTAATGAGATTAGAAATTTTGAATTAAAATAGGATTCCTACTTGGAGTAGGATTCCTAGAAATCCTAATTAGATTAGGACTTCGGATTCAAATAGAGTCCTAATTGGATTAGGACTAAAATTAAATATGTCCTAATTTGGATTAGGATTTCTTAAGTCACAATTAATTATTAATCTAATGAATCAATAAGACTCCTAATTGGATTAGGATTGAAGAGTTCAATTGAGTCAAAATTGATTTAAGTTCTAATTGGATTAGGACTTACCTAGATTGGATCCTAATTGGTTCACCCTTGGACTAAGCCTAATTGGATTAAGGCTTGACCACATTAGGGCATTTCAAACCCTACTTAATGTGGATTAGGGTTTACCATGAGGAGGGGGATATGCCCCTCCCTTTTCCATGTGGAGAAGGGAGAAGAGAGCCCCTCTTAGGAAATAACTCTAGGGCTCCTAGATTGTAGGAGCCCTAGATGGTTATAAAAAGGGGCAAAGGGGGCCGGTGCCCTAGATGAGCTCTCCCTCTCCTCTTCCATCACGTGGCCACCCCTCTTCCTTCCTTGGTTCAGCCGCCATCAGCAAAGGGAAAAGAAGAGGAGGCGTCTCCCTCCTCTTGGTCTTCTTCCTTGGCTCCAACGCATGAAAAGAGAAGAAGGCTGCAGGGGCTTTTGATCTTCTTCCCATCTTCATCCTTCTTCTTCCTCCTCTCAAGCACAATCAAGGGTTGATTGAAAGAGAGGAGATCAGCCATCAAAAGAAGTCTTTGCAAGGGAGCTAGCACCCCGGGAAGACAAGAAAGCTTTGATCGGTCCTCTGCCTCGTGTGGATACCCATAGAGGCCGGACGTTTGAACGGCTTCAAACGAACCATCATCCTAAAACCACGAATTCAGATTTGCGGTGATCATCTACCCGCGCAAGGTGAAGATCTGATCTTCCTAATAGTTTTAAAAAGTTTTAATTCTTACCTAATTACGAATGGTCTCGAAACAACGTTCATGCGATGAACGTCGAACCCGTGCATGCCGATTCCGCTGCCATCTGATTTTTGTTTTGAAATATCAGCGGCATGGGCGGGTCCCCAACAACCGGAGTCGACTCGAGGTCGGAAATCCGACTTTTAACCCGAAGCGGAATGTTTTTCTCTTCACTTTTATTTTCAGCCGCCACTATTCAAAAGCCCTAGAGCCATCTCCGACCTCGTCTTTGACCCATTTTAGGTCATCTCCGTCGAGTTTTCTTCCATTTTTCTTGTTCTTCCCCCGTATTTAGGTCAAAAATGCCTAGGAAAGTCGTTGTCCCAAGCCGGAAGAGACCCCTCGCCGCGAGCGGTGCCGAGCGGCGGTCTAAGGCTCGGAACGAACCCGCGAGGCCACCCCCTCCGGTTCCTTCCCCGCCTAGGTCGGTTCCCTCACGTCCGTGCGCCGGAAGGGCAGTCTCCACCGGGAGGAAAGTCGACTTTGACTTCCTCTCCCGGGAAGGGTTCACCCTAGGGCATCGTTTCAGGGCTCAAGGGTTAGAGTTATTCTGTTCATTAGACCTCCCTACTTACCCGGGGTTAGTTAGGGAATTCTATGGGACTGTAGCCCGAGGTAGTGGTGGTATCCAAGAAACCATAGTGGGTGTCCCTGTATTCATCTCGGAGGACTTCATTGCTCGAGTCCTCCATCTCTCGAGTGAGGGGATTGTTCCCACACACCCCTCCGATAGGACAGAGGCCCTTACAGCTATCTTAGGGTGTCCACCTCAGTCCCCCATAGAGGAGGTGTTCGCAAATCAGCTTTCGGCTGAAATGCGGCTTCTCCTAAGTGTCATCTCTAGGACTCTCTTCCCCAAAACGGGTAGGTTTTATTTTATTTCAGAGAGAGACCTAGCACTGATGTTCCACATACTCCAGGACACTCCTATCAACTTTCCTAAACTCATCTACAAATATATCTGTGAACCCCTAGATAAGCCTAGGTTGAGTCTCCCTTACGGTATGCTATTCACTCTCATCTTTAGGGAGTTAGAGGTTCCTATTCCTGAGGGGGAACCCTCTCGCTCACTGCGTCATACAGATCGCATGGGTGAGGGGACTCTCCATCGTATGGGCTTTCATAGAGTTGAGGGAGTCTGGGTACGGAGACCATCCACTATCACACCAACTGACCCTACCACTCACCACTCCCCTAGCCCTGACCATGACATAGCTCCTCCCACCTTTCCTTCCACCTCTGCTCCTACCTATACTGAGCCCTTCACCTCCACTGCCCCACCTTCTCAGCAGTAGCCCCTGGAGGTTTGGATATCTTCTTAGCAGCTCCGAGAGTTGAGGCAGGAGATAGTGAGGGAGCTGAGGGATGATCTCCTGAGAGAGCTACGAGGTTCTCAGACTGCTCCCTCCACAGATTTAGTTCCCTCCTTAGCAGCCGTGACAGAGATGGTTGCAAATCTGAAGGAGGAAATATTCAATGTACGAAGCCTAGTTCAAGCTCAATACTGGAACATGAGTGACGTCAAGGACGACACAAGGGAGATGCGAGACAGCATCAGATATGAGCTAGGCAACTATAGTCAGGGTGCAGAGCGGCTAGCCAATGCGCTGATCTCCAAGCTTGACACCCTCCAAGAAAGTGTGACTCAGCTCACCACGATACAATCTAGTGCCACCTCGGAGATCATCGAGCAGCTAGGGAACATCTCTGAGAGGATAAACTTAGTCATGCAATTGAGTAGATTGAAAACGGGAGCCACATCCTCCACTACAAAGAAAATTAGTGTATTTTTATCTGTTTTTATGATGTACAGTCCCTTGAGGACTCTTTTGATATGTAATCACACTTGTACTCAAATTTGAATTTAATACAATGAGTAGAAATTTCCTTTCAAAATTGTGCATTCTTGAGTTCTTGTACTTTTCTGTGCTTTCTGTCTTTTTGCTATGATGACAAAAAGGGGGAGAAAATATATTGAATTGAAATGTAAAGGGAATCAATAAAAAGAAAATTCTTAAAGCACAAAGTAATTTGTTCTAAGTGGATTCGATACCTCGAGGCTCATTATCTCTCTGTTGGAGCTCCTAAAGAAGTAATCTCCAGAATCTATTCAAGGGATATTCGGAGATTAGTTGAATCATACTCAAGAACAAATTGGCAGATTTTTCCTCTAAAACCAAAAATTTAAGCTCAAAAGCTTCAAGACATTAAAAGAAAATTTAGAGAATCTAAACAAAATTGAATGCATATGTTGAGGGGGAGAATCTGAAATCTTAAGAAAGCAAATTCATTAAACACATATAAGCCAAACAATTGATTGCATGACATGAAGGCTTATATAATTTCAAATGAAAGGGGGAGCTTTAACTTCAGGATTTACTGTTTCACACCTTTCAATTTTGGATAAATTAAATGACTAGACACTTGAATTCATTTCAAAACTTTATTATAAATCTCCTTTTGGTTGAGCAATTTACTTTACAAATACTCAATATTTTGTCATCATCAAAAAGGGAGAGATTGTGGAGTGATTGATTATAACCCTATTTGATTTTGATGAGCTTAAAGCATTTGAGTATATCTTATACTAATAAATTCAATCTAGTGTTTCAGCCAAATATTTGTGAATTTATGTTTAAGTGTCTCTAGCTTTGGTTCAATACATTTTGGCTAAGTATGAAACTCAGTTTGAACCAAAGTCTGAAGCTCGAGTCGACTCCGGAAGATTACGAGTCGACTCCAAGTGTTTCAGAAGCTCTGGCACATGCTCGAGTCAACTCCGGTACACTACGAGTCGACTCCGACTGAGAACTGACAGAAAGACAGAAAGTTGATTTTCAGACCCTGTCAGCGAGTCGACTCCAGAAGGGTTCGAGTCGACTCCGATGGTTGCCGAGTCGACTCCCGACGTTTCCGAGTCGACTCCAAAGGGTAACAGAAGAAAGATAGAACAATGTATTTCAGACCCTGCAACCGAGTCGACCTCAGAAGGTTACGAGTCGACTCCGAAGTTTGGCGAGTCGACTCCTAGTTAAGTACGAGTCGACTCTCAGAGGAAAGCAAGACTAGAAAGCAGTTCAAGCCAAAACACAGAGGATCAGTTTTCGGATTCTGAGAGCCGAGTCGACTCCAACAAAGTGTGAGTCGACTCGAGGCAGTTCAACTCAAAACACAGAGAAACAGTTTTCAGATCCTAAGAGCCGAGCCGACTCCAAGTACTCCCGAGTCGACTTCCAAGTCAGCCGAGTCGACCCCAACAAAATCCGAGTCGACTCCGAGGCAGTTCAACTCCAAACACAGAGGATCAGTTTTCGGGCTCTGAGAGCCGAGTCGACTCCAAGATCATCCGAGTCGACTCGAGAAAGAAATACAGAAAAACAGATCTCTGGAATCCTAAGAACGAGTCATCTCCAGACATTGGCGAGTCGACTCCAGGGTTGGCCGAGTCGACTCCAGAACGGGACAGTACTTTAATTCAAATCCTGAACAGTGGATGAGTTGCAGAGTGTGCAGAACGGCCACAAAAAGGTGTCTAACGGCTAGTTTTCAAAGTGGACTGCTTAAATAGCCAGAGTGAACAGTAGTAGACATCAAGAGCGCTATTCTATTCAAATAAAAAGGAATTTCCACCTACCAAAGGCTCTCAAGAGTAAATACAAGAGAAAGAAGAAAAAAGCGCATTGAACTCCATCCAACAAATATTTTCTTCACATTCAAGGCTCTCCTCTGACATCAGATCATCAGTGCATTCAAAGAGGAGACTCAGAGTTCGAGAAGCCCCTTCTTCCTCTTCCAAAATCTGTTTGAGGGCTTCTAACTCTACATTATTTATATTGTTCATATTTGCTTTTTAAGAAGCTTTTTCTGTACTCTTTACAAACTGTTTTCTTGTTACTTGATTCAATCAGGAGATTGAATCAAGGTTGTTGAGGTTTGTTGGTGAGCCGAAGTTAAAACCAACGGTGTAAGGGTTCGATTGTGATCCCGGAAAAATAATCGGGTGGTTCTAGTCGGTGAGCCTGTGAAAACCGACCGAGTTCGTTGTGATCTCGTGAAAACAACAAGTTGGGTTGTGAACTTGTAAAACAACCGGCTGTAATCCTAGGAATTATAGTGAACTCCCAAGTGAAGCTTGGGGAGTGGACGTAGGAGCAAGGGTTAGCTCCGAACCACTATAAAACCTCTTGTGTTTGTAATTGGTTCATTGTCTCTTCCATCCTCTCCACTCACTACAACTAGTAATCTAATTAATCAGCCTGCAATAATATTAATTAGTTACTCATTAAGTTTTAATTTGCAATTATTACTTAAAACCCAATTCACCTCCCCTCTTGGGTTATCTTCTTGGGCAACACTCAGACTAGGGCACAAATGGTTCAACAAAAATCGGGGCGATCAAATCCAATATTGTTTAGTAGGGGCCAGTATGGGATTGGCAACACTAGATCAGGACCCTTCATCGGAGTCAATTCAAAATCAGCGTGAGGAGTCTCTATTAGATTCAACTATTTCTAGAGAGAATAGAGAGAGAAAGTTTAGTAGAGAGAGAATCTAGAGAGAAAAGATGGAGAAGAGAGAGAATCTCAGTCCAATTCAATTAGGGGTCTGGTTTTGGTTGTCAACAGCATGGGTCAACCTCGATCAATCAGCATGTCTGGCCATGGATCAAGACAGAGAAAAGCTAATGAGAGAGAAGGGAGGAGAGAGAAAGAAGAGAGAGACCCCTCTCTTCTTATTCTCCAAAAGAGAGGATCTGTCCCTCCTTTCTCTTTGATCGGACTCAAGGGCGACGGTGGTGGCCAGCCTCGATGGCGGTAGGAGGTAGTAAGGCTCGGCCAATAGGCAGTCGATGGCCGGCGGCTGGCAGTGCAAAAGACAAAGTCAAAATAAGGGTATCGAAGTCTTCATCATTTTTGGCTATTGGCCACATATCGACGGCCATTGCTTGAACAAGAAAGGTCGGTGGGCGGTGGTTCGATCGGGGACCATGGAAGATGGAGAGGAAGACCAATCAGAAGTTGCTTGTGCTTACCTGGCTTCCAGCGACGGTTGGCGACGGTAACGACATTGACATAGGTTATGGCCACAGAGGACATTGAAGAGGAATTTGGCAATAGCTCGATCGGGGATCAAGTTCCTCGATGTGTGGTGGAAGAGGGATGAGGGGGGAGCTCTAAATAGTAGTGGAGAAAAGCTAGAATCCGGCTCTTGGTCGGATTCCTTCCCATGAGGTCGGGAGGAAGAAGACTTCAGACTCTTCTCTCTCTTTTTTTTGGGCCGAAGCAATTGGGCCAAACCAAACTTCTAGGTCTGTCAAATGGACTTGGCCCAGTTTGGTTCCAGGCTTTAAAAGGCCTGGGTATTACATTAGCCAATTTCAAATAAAAGAACACCTTAATTGGATGGTGTACAAGTAAGTTAGCTTGACACTTGATTTGGTTTTCTAATGTAGTATATCTCACTTCTGGATTCTATCCAGTTCTTTATAATAGCTACAGTAGTCCACATCGAGTTTGGTGATTCTCTTAGATCACTTTTATCATTTTTTTTAAGTTGAGGCTTTGATTAAATGTGAACTATGTTCATATCAGTCAACAATATTACTTTCATTATATAATCATCCAACCTTATCCAATGATCTTGGATCTGTTTTATGGATGCACAATCACCAACTACCTTAGATGTTCCCTTTTCCATTGCACAACTTTCAACAAAAATTAAAGTATTTATTTTACTTGAGCCCCTCAAATATGCATATATGTGTATCTCGATTAATTTTTCTTGCTATATCACTAACTTTAGCAGTTCTTACAGCTCGTTTTGTATAACATTTTTTTTTATTTTTTATTTTTTATTTTTACTTGTTATTTATCTCATTATTCATATTTTATAGAAATATATGATGAAGAATACTTTTTTTTATTGGGCCCAAACCTAAATGCCTTTTGACCTGGACTCGAGTGTGTTGGGTGGGGTTTGGGTCATGCTGGAACCAACCTGGCTTGAATGACCCTGTTGGTCAGTGGATGGGATCTGGGCCCAAGTTCATGACCGAACGCAAACCAGGTTAGATCTGGTTCATGATTGACCCGGTCGCTACCAAGCCCCGTTGCAACCATGGTGAAAACCCTAACCTCCGGTGATGCGATCACAACCCTCCATCAGATACACCCCCTATAAAACTCGGAACGCCCCCTGCTTTAAGCATCGAGCTGCTAGGGTTTTTCCGCGCGCCCTTTTGATTGCTTCTCTCGTCCGATCTCCCTTTGCCCTCGCGAGCTCCACTCGGTGGCGCTCATGGCGGTGGAACAGGAGGTGAAGCTCTTCAATCGCTGGTCCTTCGAGGAAGTCCAGGTCGCTACCTTCGCCGCTTCTCCCTGTTTTCCGCTTCATCGTTTCATCGATTGGATGCTGGAGTTTCTAGCGTTCATTTAGAGCATAATGACTCAACCGATCAATCTCCCTGTAGCAATTTGTTTTCAGTTTTTTTGTTTCGATTCGCTTTCTCTTCCTCATCACGCAAGCACTTGTTCGGTTAATTATCATGTGTCATCTTAGCTTGAAAAATCTCTGGGTCTATAATGAATCTGACATTTGATAGGTTCTCGAGGATGATGGATTCTGACGGATAAATATTTTATTTTTTCGCCTGAATTCTTGATATCCTGTGATTTTAACTTGTTTACTATTTATCTTATTGGAAATATATCTTTATGTATTATTTTTTTCACTTTAGTTTCTTGTATTTTGAATTCTATAGATGTGGACTTTGGTTTTGTCGCAATACTTGAGTTATACAACTGATGTTACAACATGTTTGAGGGTGAGCTTTTGGGGGCAACAATAAGATTGCTTCATTTTTGTGAGACCCAAGCCTTTCGACCTCACGTGTGTCGCACGTGAGGGCACACGATAAAGGGGGATTCATCGTGATCGCCCGAGGAAGACGGGAACCCCTATTTTTTTAGGGCTTCTTCCTCCTTCCATTGAGGCCATCCGAGGAAGAGCCGCCATGCCCGAGTTCCCCTTGGGTTGGAGCTTCTTCTTCCTCGCGTTGCCGCCCGAGAGAGAGGGAGAGAGAGAGAGAAGCCGCGACACGGGTGACCCTTTTCCTTTGTTTGCCGCTGGAAAGAAGTCGCCGGATCTTCACCGGGGCTGAGGTAAGGGTTTTTAGCCTTCACCTCTTTGTTATACTATTTGAAAAAAAAAGAAAGAAAGAAAGAAGAGAGGGAAGAAGGAGAAGGCCGACTGTCGCGGGCTCTTCTTCTTCTCTCGTGCGCATGCCTCCTCCGTCGGAAGAAGGAGAGGGCCGGCCGCCGTGGGTGCCGCCAGCCTCAACTTGGCCTCTCCCGAGCTCGCCGTCCGCCCTTCGCAGGAGAAGAAAGAAAGGGGCGGAAGGAGAGGAAGTCAGGTGAAGAGAAGAGGAGGAGAAAGAAAAAGAAAGAAGAAAGAAAGGGGGGGAAGGAGAGGAAGTCAGGTGAAGAGAAGAGGAGGAGAAAGAAAAAGAAAGAAGAAAGAAAGGGGGGAAGGAAGAGAGGAGTCGGGAGAAGGTTCTAGAGAGGAAGAGAAGAAAAGAAAAGAAAAAGAAAGGAAAAGGAAAGAAAAGAAAAGGAAAGAAAAGAAAAGGAGGAAAAAGAAAGAAATTAAGATATGAACGATATTTGGTTTTGACACTGTATGTTTTCATGGCTGAAAAATGAAATAGAGAACTAATTGAACTTTGATCTGGTTATGTTGAGGACCCCGCAAATGGGGGCAGATACGTTGGCAATTGACTGTCCTAAAGGACTCACCGCAAGAAGATTAGTCGGTGTTTATGACCCTGCCATAGAGAACATGTGGTCATAGTCCAGGATCGATAAGATAAATTGAATATGTGAAAGAATCTCGAAACCGTGAAAAGAATCTTAAGAATTTAAGAAATATTTGACTTGTACCTTAGAACTGCATATATATTTATTTTCTACATATTGTTGCTTGATTTATCTAGCTAGAGTGTTCATTACTTACTGGGCTGTTTAGCTCATTATAAAATTTATTGATGTTTTATAGATTTCAAAAACTAGTCTATTGGGGTTCCAAAATGGGAGAGCAACTAGAAGGATTGTGGCGCAAGTTATCTTAGATTAGGATTATTTAAGTTGAACTGTTATCTTAGATTGTTGGACATTGCAAGGTTTTGTTATTTTAAGAACTAAGTGTTGCATGCTAATAAATATTGTTCCGCTGTGTATTTAGAACTCTGAGACTTTATGACTTGAGTTAGTCAATGGAATAAGATTGCATTTATGTAGTTGAATTATTTTCAGATTTATATAATTGAGATGTTGGTTAAGATGCCTTGCATGCTCGTGGGGAGAGTTTTCTACGGGTGTGCGGCGGTTGGCGCGACCCCCGGCTCGCGATCTCGGGTCGGAGGCGTGACAACTTTTGTGGTATCAGAGCTTCGGTTTAAGATTACTAAGGAATCATGATTAGTCATATCAAAACTTAGCTTGTAGGATTCGTAGAATTTGTCAGAAAGTTTGAGAGATGGGGCAAGAAGACAAATATCTTTATTTACTTTTGTTAGTGGTAAATTTGTGTTATCTTATCTGAATTTTGTGATGCTGAAATCAGAATGCTAGGTAACTGTGTTTATAGCCGAAGTATGAATAAGCTTATTTGAGAGTTTTCTTGGTGGTGTAATTTGTATTCCAAGTTATGATTAATTGGATTTTGACTAAGTTAAGTGAAAGAGTATTAGTCATGGAATATTATCGTGCAATGTAAGTATTTTGGAAGTTCAAAAGTGATATCGGATACTGTGATGTTACTTCTAGCTTGAAGTTAATTAATTTGGTGACAAGTTAAGGTTCACATATGAAATGTTGTTTAACGTTTGGGCTAAAAATATATTTGATGATATTCATTGAAATATTCTTCGAGGATTGAAAACTGTATGTGGATCATGTATGAAACCCCTGTTTAGATGGAGAATATATTTGGGATGAAATTCTAGAATTATTCTTTGGCTTTGCCGAGAATTTGAAATTTTAGATCTTTTCAAATTACAATGTAGATTGGGATTTTGATTGGAAGTGATTTAGTAAATTATGAGAATATTGGTTGTTTAAATTATTTAAGATGATCAACGATATTAACTTTGTGATTGGAAAATATTTTCTAATGGGTTTTCCTGTTAAGGAGAATTTCATTGTCAAAGAAAAGAATAGTATTTTTGATTTTGACTGATATGGATATTATCATGTTATTAGTAGGTTCTTCTATCTGCTGTGAAAAAAAGAGAGAGAAATATGGCATCCCAAGTCTAGGATTAATTAGCTGATCTTGGATTTGGAATGTTTTAGCATAGATCTCTTTTCTCTTAAATTTGTGTGCTCGAGGTAAATTAAGGGACGAGAATCAAAGGTTTCTTTTTGGGCTTTACTTGAAAATTAAAATTTTGGATCTCTTTAGTTCATAATACAAGGTAGTATTTTGATCAAGAATTATTAGCGAATCCAAAGGATTTTGGTGGTTTAAATCAGAGTGCGCAGCGAAAGCATAGTGGTTTTAATTATTTTTCTAAGTTGGTCAGAAGTATTATCTCTTTAATTCAGCAAGATTTAATAACAATAGACTTGATTTGATTCTGAATTTTTGGATGTCGCTGCACTATCTTAAGTTCTCTAATTTTATGTCGTGCTAAGAAAATTCTTAACATCTTGAGACTAGAATTAATGGATCATTAATTTTGATCTTGGACCTAGAATATTTTGGTGTATACCTCTTTCCTTCTAAATTCGAAGCTTGTACTTCAATTTATATCAACCCTCTATTTGATTGAAACAGATTGAGGTTATCTATCGATCTTGATAAATATTCTACTAAGGGTGGATTAGAGTTGTTTATGACCTAATCTTGTGATAGATCGATTAATTAAGAGCAGTTGATATTTTGACAAAGAAATTTGATGTTCTTATTCAAAATTAAGACGTTGATTTTTATTTATGAGAGAGAAGTTTGATTTACATCATCTACAAAAAGAACCAAATTTGGGGGTATTGGACCTTATTCTTATGATAAGATGAAGTTGTATTGATAAGTAGAATTATTGGAAGACTTGAGTTAATCTTCTAGCAGAGAAGAATGTTGTTGATTCTATGAATAATCTGGAGATAGCTATGTAATTTTCACCCATGGATTTTCTATTGTTGACAGTGCTTGGGAGAATCTTGGGCATCCTAAATTTAGCATTAACGGATTGATGGTTACTTGGTTGGACTTAGATTTGGAATACTTTAACATGGATCTCCTATTCCTAATTCTGACGTTATTAATCTATCGATTTGAAAGGGGCTTGAGGTTTTTCTAAGACACAGGTTGATCATTATATCATGGGGGAAAAAAATGAGGAGCATTTGATGCTAAAGCTTTCTCCTAATTACATTTAACCGATTAAATTTCTATGTAGAATTAATCAAGACAATTAATTTCTTCGGAAAAAGAATTATGGCATTTTAATCCAAGGCTGAAGGTTAGTCTTATTTTGAAAGAGATCAAAAGAACTTGGTATGAATCATAGATGGAAAGGATTAAGTTTTGAGATGCCATAATTTTGCCAAAATCTTGTGAGGTTGCATTTCGAGATGGGGATTATTTAGAAGCTCGTGAATGATATGATATTTCCATACTTTCAAAATTTGAAGCCTTAAGTGAGTTAATTTCAAGGACGAAATTATTTTAAGGGAGGAAGAATGTGAGACCCAAGCCTTTCGGCCTCACGTGTGTCGCACGTGAGGGCACACGATGAAGGGGGATTCATCGCGATCGCCCGAGGAAGACGGGAACCCCTATTTTTTTAGGGCTTCTTCCTCTTTCCATTGAGGCCATCCGAGGAAGAGCCGCCATGCCTGAGTTCCCCTCAGGTTGGAGCTTCTTCTTCCTTGTGTTGCCGCTCGAGAGAGAGAGAGAGGCCACAGCACGGGTGACCCTTTTCCTCCGTTTGCTGCCGGAAAGAAGTCGGCGGATCTTCGCCGGGGTTGGGGTAAGGATTTTTAGCCTTCACCTCTTTGTTATACCATTTGAAAAAGAAAGAAAGAAAAAAAGAGGGAAGAAGGAGAAGGCCGACCGCCGCGGGCTCTTCTTCTTCTCCTGTGCGCATGCCCCCTCCATGGGAAGAAGGAGAGGGCCGGCTTCCGTGGGAGCCGCCGGCCTCGACTTGGCCTTTCCCGATCTCGCCGACCGCCCTTTGCGGGAGAAGAAAGAAGAAGAAAGAAAGGGGGGGAAGGAGAGGAAGTCAGGTGAAGAGAAGAGGAGGAGAAAGAAAAAGAAAGAAGAAAGAAAGGGGGGAAGGAAGAGAGGAGTTGGGAGAAGGTTCTAGAGAAGAAGAGAAGAAAAGAAAAAGAAAGGAAAAGGAAAGAAAAGAAAAGAAGGAAAAATAAAGAAATTAAGATATGAACGATATTTGATTTTGACAATGCATGTTTTCATGGCTGAAAAATGAAATAGAGAACTAATAGAACTTCAACTTGGTTATGTTGAGGACCCTGCCTATGGGGGCAGATACGTTGGCAATTGACTATCCTAAAGGACTTATCGCAAGAAGATTAGTTGATGTTTATGACCCTAACACAGAGAACATGTGGTCATAGTCTAGGATCGATAAGATAAATTGAATATGTGAAAGAATCTCGAAATTGTGAAAATAATCTTAAGAATTTAAGAAATATTTGACGTGTACCCTGGAACTGCATATGTATTTCTATATGTTGTTACTTGATTTATCTAGCTAGAGTGTTCATTACTTACTGGGCTGTTTAGCTCATTATAAAATTTCTTGATGTCTTACAGATTCCGAAAACTAGTCTATTGGGGTTCCAAAATGGGAGAGCCACTAGAAGGATTGTGGCACAAGTTATCTTAGATTAGGGTTATTTAAGTTGAACTGTTATCTTGGACATTCATTATGATTGTTGGACATTGCAAGGTTTTGTTATTTTAAGAACTAAGTGTTGCATGCTGGTAAATTATTGTTCCGCTGCGTATTTAGAACTGTGAGACTTTATGGTTTGAGTTAGTCAATGGAATAAGATTGCATTTATGTAGTTGAATTATTTTCAGATTTATATAATTGAGATGTTGGTTAAGATGCTTTGCATGCTCGTGGGGAGAGTTTCCTACGGGTGTGGGGCGTTGGCGCGACCTCCGGCTCGCAATCTCGGGTCGGGGGCGTGGCAACTTTTGTGGTATCAGTGCTTAGGTTTAAGATTACTAGGGAATCATGATTAGTCATATCAAAGCTAAGCTTTTAGGATTCTTAGAATTTGTCGGAAAGTTTGAGAGATGGGGCAAGAAGACAAATATCTTTGTTTACTTTTTGTTAGTAGTAAATTTGTGTTATCTTATCTGGATTGTGTTTGATTGCTTTGATATTGTACCTTTCGGTTTGAAACACTGAACATAATGTGAGAAAAGATAATAACTTGAAATAGATTTAGACTCGCAGTCGGGCTATGCTGCGGATCCTACCAATGGGGGCTAATACATTGGTACCACAAGAAGATTAGTCGGTGATATGATCCTGCAATTGGGAACATGTGGTCATAGTTCATGGCTGTTGAGTTGAATCTGATAAATTGAAAGAAATTAAGCTCTCAAACTTTCCGACAAATTCTAAGAATCCTAAAAGCTAAGCTTTGATATGACTAATCATGATTCCTTCGTAATCTTAAATCTAAGCTCTGATACCACAAAAGTTGTCACGTCCCTGATCCGAGATCGCGAGCCGAGGGTCGCGCTATCCGCCGCACACCTATAGAAAACTTTTTCCACGAGCATGCAAGGCATCTTAACTAACATCTCAATTATATAAATCTGAAAATAATTCAACTACGTAAATGCAATCTTATTTCATTGATTATAACTCAAGTCATAAAGTCTCACAGTTCTATATACGCAGCGGAACAATAATTTACCAGCATTCAACACTTAGTTTTTAAAATAACAAAACCTTGCAATGTCCAACAATCATAATGAATGTCCAAGATAACATTTCAACTTAAATAATCCTAATCTAAGATAACTTGCGCCACAATCCTTCTAGTCGCTCTCCTATTTTGGAACCCCAATAGACTAGTTTTTGGAATCTGTAAAATACCAAAAAAAATTATAATGAGCTAAACAGCCCAATAAGTAATGAACACTCTAGCTAGATAAATCAAGCAACAATATGTAGAAAATAAATATATATGCAGTTCCAAGGTACAAATCAAATATTTCTTAAATTCTTAAGATTCTTTTGACGGTTTCGAGATTCTTTCACATGTTCAATTCATCTTGTCGATCCTGACCACATGTTCCCTGTGGTAGGGTCATAAACACCGACTAATCTTCTTGCGGGGAGTCCTTTAGGACAGTCAATTACCAACGTATCTACCCCCATTGGCGGGGTCCTTAACATAGCTAGGTCGAAGTTCAATTAGTTCTCTATTTCATTTTTCAGTCATGAAAACATGCAGTATTAAAATCAAATATCGTTTATATCTTAATTTTTTTTAATTTGTCAGATTCAACTCAACAGTCATGAACTATGACCACATGTTCCCTGTGGTAGGGTCATATCACCGACTAATTTTCTTGCAGTACCAATGTATTAGCCCCCATTGGCAGGGTTCTCAACATAGCCCGACTGCGAGTCTGAATCTATTTTAAGTTATTATCTTTTCTCACGTTATGTTCAGTGTTTCAAACTGAAAGGTACAATGTCAGAGCAAGTAAACACAATCCAAATCAGAAGTAAATACATTCAATCAAAGTCATACAATATTCTAAAAATATTCATATAACCCATGCATCAAATTTGTAAATCAAGAATAACTCGACTCGAAAAAATATTTATAACATGCCGATAAAACTAGAAAAAGGTTACATTACTTACTTTGCGAGCGCGATCCACAACAAATCCAATTAATTATGCAAATTCCTTGCAGAATCTAATATCCAAAAATCATATTATGTGAGGACCCGTGCGGGCTTGTGTTTAATCCCACATTGATTTTTCGTTAGGTAGATCTTGGGTACTTATACAGGATCAAAGAACCTAAATAATACCTTCTGGCTAGCCATTTTGGGTGAGATCTTGGGTTGTTACAAATGATATCAGAGCGGACTCGGCCCATAACCTATGTGGACTAGGGGACACTGCAGCACGGATCCATTGGGGCTGACCACGGGTCAATCGTGGTGTTTGTGATTAGATTTGAATAAATTTGAATTCTTAGCCTGATGAGGACGTCAGGGCTTGAACGGGAGGAGTATGTGAGGACCCGTGTGGGCGTGTGTTTAGTCCCACATCGGTTATTCGCTGAGTAGATCTTGGGTACTTATACAGGATCAAGGAATCCAAATAATACATTTTGGCTAGCCATTTTGGGTGAGGTCTTGGGTTCTTACAATTTTGAAATGGAGGTCATGGGTTTGAAACACCAAAATAGCCTATCGGCACGGCGGGGCAAGGATGCATATATCTGACCTCCCCAGACCTTAGCAGTGGCTGGAACCTTGTGCACGTGGCCGCCCGTTACAAGATATTTGCTATGCGTTATGTGGTCTAATGTCTGGATTTCAAGCAGATCTGAAATTTTCTTAAGGTCAAAAGACGCTGGGAGTTGAAATACTGGAGTTCTTGATGTTTATGATGCGGAAATTAAGGGATAGAAGCTTGATGGGGTATATGAGCCCACTTTGATGTGGGTGATGATGATTTTGGAGAAATAAGATTCAGTACAAAATTGATTATTGGATACGAACATGCATGATGCTGCCTGATACGTACCTGATATGTTCTATGCATATGTACTTTTGTTGTACAAAATGCATTCTGTAAGGGTAGGATATGTCTTAAACTTCGAAGGTTGCAATCTATGTTCTTTTTAGATTCTTTGTTCTTGGCATTTTTAATTCTTGAAGTACTATGTTCTGAGTTTTTTCCTCTGCATGATTTCTTTCCCCTTTTTCCTAGAAGCTTTTATGTTCTAAGCCATTTAATGTGAAAGATAACTTATTTGTTAATGAATACGCGATAAGTTACAATTACTTAATTTTGATAAATTAAAAAAAGTATGGTCAGATGTATATAAGTGATGTATAGGCAGATGTATATAAGTGACTATATGTGTAGTAACATATAATTATCCACTGTTATATACTTGTCATTTTAGCATCATAGTTTTTAGGGATTACACTTTAACATGTCCATATTGTATTGTAAATATTTCTTGCATAGTTTTGGGAACTAGCTCATACAATTTAGACCTAGGTACATGACTGGATAGTTTTATATTTAATGGACTTGGGGCTGTTTTGTTAACAGAAAACAGAAACAGATATCAAAGTTGATCTAGGGAAGTAGGGACTAAGAGTGAGACAGAATGATTTCTCTTATTTTTCATTTATTCTTTTAATTTGGCTCCCTTATAGGACAGGTTATTTATTCTTGATGACTCCCTAAATGTAGAATTCCATATAATATCTCTCCAATTAACATCAAATTAAGAAATAAATATTTTAGAATTAAGAAATAAATACTTATATTGTAACTTCTTGAGTCATCTGATGTCTAAGTGAAATGGCAGACAAGAACAAATCGTGAAACCGCAAAATGACAGTCAGTTTTTAAATGCATCTTGGAAAGATGAAAACAGATAATAAATCGAAATTCTAACCATGAAAGATTCATTAGAATAAGTTCAGGGCATGAATGGTGTCATTGATAATGGTCTGTATCATGCATCTAAATTTTGTAGTGTAATTACTCATAGCTTTTGATATCTCTATCACTTCTATCATTTTAGAAGCGCATGCACTGTTATAAATGTGCAATGCTGATGACTGATCGTGATTTATTTTTATTGATATTATCAATGTTGATTTGGAGCTGAGTTTCTGTTTTATCATATTATTGAAATTATTGTATCTGCTGGTCCTTGAGCGATGTGTAGTGGAGCCCTAACATGTCTTAGTTACTAAGATAGTAGTCACTATTCTCTGTGACAAATTTCAGGTCAGTGATATTTCACTCAATGACTACATTGCTGTGACTCCTGCCAAACATGCTACCTATCTTCCACATACTGCTGGACGTTACGCAGTCAAAAGGTTCTGCAAGGCTCAATGCCCAATTGTTGAGAGACTGACCAATTCACTGATGATGCATGGCCGCAACAATGGGAAGAAACTGATGGCTGTTCGCATTGTCAAACATGCAATGGAGATCATTTATCTGCTTACTGATGCAAACCCAATCCAAGTAATTGTGGATGCTATCATCAACAGGTGAAAACTTGACATACAATTTTCTTGAGAGTAAAAGTAATTTTGATCAAATAGCCATGTGAGTTGAGCTGTGGTGTACTATTTAGCATTGTTTATGAGTTATGAGTAGTGAGTAGAAAGTAAAGACAAACAGTTTTATGCTATACATTTTGTCAAATAACTCTCCTCAATAAAGCTGGATATCAAATGCATCTCTGAAACTAGAACTATGACTAGAATATGTTCAACATTATCTTTAGCCTTAAGCACAATGGATGCCGTTCTTCTGATTATATAAATAACAAGCCCCATCATCTTCTGTTGGTTGCTTGCAAATCCAAGTGTATGTATATGGCAGGCAACATGTTCTTTCCTGTTTCTTCAGATATCTAGTATTGTAGAGCCTTGTTAGATATCATATATATTTGCAAGAAAACTCTAGTGGCATTTAACCCATAGACATGTATTCTCAATGTGCAATCCTCGAGGATCCAAAACATGTTTTGATCTCTTGTTGTTCAAGAATGTGAGAAAATGACTTAATTAGGTTGCTTGAAAACATTGTTACACATTTGCATAGTTCATCTATTTAGTTTGAATACAGGTTTAAGAAGCCTTGGCAGAGTTTAAACATGTAATTCTGTAAAATAAACTGATAAAGACATGAAGTCCATTCTATTTTGTGTGCTATATGTGCTCTGCTTCAAATCTTGGTAGCTTTTTCCCCCTAGAAAAAAACCTTTTTTCTCTTCACTTATTGTGTTAGGATGATCATGAGATTTCTCTCCATAGTTTGATTCTTGGAGAGCAATGGCCTTTTCGATCATCATCATCAATAAGTCTTCCTCAGCTGAGAGGAAACTCTTTACATGGTATTCTGTCTCTGTGAAGTTACCTATAAGTTTTCCTTATAACTTGAGTGTGACAAGCAACTATCTTCTGTAAGAAAATTGCATGTGATAGCTGCCTGAATCATCTTTGATATCCTAAACTGTGGTAAACGGAGATTTAGGTATATGATAAAAAAAAGATTTAGGAATGGTCCTCAAATTGTATGATACTGTATCCTAATTGAAGCTAATACATTAGGTCACCGTGAGTGTTTATCAAGAATTGTGTTTGATAAGTTGTAGGGCACTGGATCTTTTGAGAATCCAACTACTTTGTTGTTTTCTGTGTATAAGGTTTGTAAATCTATCTTCATCTTGTTGTAGCCATAATGTGCTGAACAGTTGGTGTCTTTTTTTCCCTTTTCTTTCTCATATCTCATGCATCTAACTTTGAAACTGCTTAATATGGTATGACCCTACAGAGACTTAAATGTCCATACCATAAATTATTTTCCTGATTTCTTTAATTTCTGATTTTTTTTCAATTGGTTTATGCCAAGTGATTTTTCTTGTTAAAGAAAATTCTACTGTTTAGTGGGCCAAGAGAGGATGCAACTCGGATTGGTTCTGCTGGTGTCGTTAGACGTCAGGCAGTTGATATTTCCCCGTTGAGACGGGTCAACCAGGCAATATACCTTCTCACAACAGGTGCTCGGGAGAGTGCTTTCAGAAACATCAAAACCATTGCTGAATGCCTTGCCGATGAACTAGTTAATGCAGCGAAGAGTTCTTCCAACAGGTTTGTGTTCCTTAAACCATTTCTTTTCCCATCTATTTACTTTTTTGTCTATTCTTTTGTGTCATTTCCTAAACAAAATTTTGAGGGGGGAAAACTTAGCAGGTGATTTTATGTTTTGTGGGCTGTTTGGGCAGTGGTGAATGCAGTGGGAAAATGAGTATCATCGTTTTATGTTTGTAGAAATATCATTATTTCATGCTTGCTTTTTGACAGCTACGCTATCAAGAAGAAGGACGAGATTGAACGTGTTGCCATGCACAACCGTTGAGTTCATTTTATACACTGAGGGAAAATTTTGGAGTCAAGGCTGCAAACAATTTTTTTTTCATCATTTTTAAATTTATTTTGGATCTGTTATAGTTGGTGAGTTGGTTATGCTTTCTTCATTTTGTTGTTTTGTCTAGTGGCTGTACTTTGGAATTATTTTTGGATTTTTAATCCTCTTTCGGTTTGGCCGTTACTGCTTTTTTTTTGTTTTTCCAGACACGTTTGTGCTCCTTTTGCGTGCTTTGGCACAGACTAAGATCTAACTGAAAGAACTGCCACTTATTCTGTGGTGCTATTCCAAAAATTAGAGGAGGATGAGCTTGAGGCAAGTCATAGCTGTACGTTCTTGTTGCCTTCATATGATTATGATGGTTCAAATAAAATGCTCATGTTAACTCATCTAGTTGTAAAACAGTAACAAAGAATAGGAAGGCAGTAAATTTTGAGGGAATAGGAAGTTATATAACGAGTTCATAAGGGATTAATTTATTTTGCTGGATAGGAACGTTTTGGTGTTCAATTGGAGGGGGAATGAGAGGAAATAAAGTATATGTAATGTACATTGGATTTTGAGTTGATCTGGATTTTATTACAAGGATAAAATTGATCTTATATTATTTTGTACATTTAGAAAGAAGGTAAGGGTAAAAAAGTATCTGGAGTGATAATATGAAAATTGGGGAGAATGTGTTTATTCAATTATGTGCAATAAATCTATTCGAGCATAGGGTTGCAATAAGTTTTCTTTGTAGATTTACAAAGTGGGTAGGGGTGAAAGTGCCGAGCTAATCTTGTCGTTATCGCCTTTATTATTTGAGACTTGAGTAGATTGAGGCAAAGCTCGCAGAGAGGGACCTTTTCAGTCAGAGATCGATAGAATGGAAACGGGCCCTTTTGGCTTGAAGGATGAGCTCAAATTGTGAGAGGTAATGCTATTGGTTTTACCACCATTGTGACGGATTCAAACAGCCTTCGAACGGAAATAAAGCAGCTTATACTCTCCTGTTGTAAATGAAAAATGTGTTGTAGATTTGAACAAAAATGTGTTCTCTCAACGAAACAAATGGAAACATAGGCCATAATGCTGCTTTTTCTTGTGAGAGATTTGGATTTTAAATTGTTACCAAGAATAATGATATATGGTGAATCAAATTTTGTGAATATTGAGACAGCACGGGTCTTTTTTTTTTTCATATGGCCGCTTATTCGTGTTTTAGGGCGCAACATAGAATTAACTTGTTATTTGCCGTTGTTATTTACCTGTGATTTGTAAAATTGTTTTAGCGTGTGCACAGTGTTGGGAGATTAAGATGCTAACTTGGCCGTGCATATCTGTAAATGCTTTGCCATTGCATACTGTCTTCCTTCTATCCACGTCTGCATGCACGCTAGATTTGATGCCTGCTACCAATTAGCTGATTCATTGGTATCCTGCAATGATGAATTCAAATGCTTCTCATCATTCAAATGGAGCTTTGGAACTTTGGATACGAATAAGTTTTTGCTAGTGTTTTATGTTCTGATCTTCCTGTTGTTATTCCCTCAATTCTTCTATGTGGAAGTCAGTCACTCTTGGTGTGACATGCAAACGATGATGGTTGTGGAGTTCTCATGGCTGTTAATGTGGGTTGCTGCAGTTCAGGTTTGATCGGCCACGCTGCAACTGACCTTCATGGCCTGATCGGGTTGGGTGGCAATGGGTTGGGTTGGGTTAAATAAAAGGATGACATTCAAAAGTGGACCTTTAGCCGACTTGACCCAACATCTTGTTAAAATCCTTCTTTCTCTGGGCCCATGGGTTTTATAAGTATTACTGGTTTACTTCCGAAATAATTTAAATAACTAGGAAAAAGTTCTTGTCCAAGATCACGTGCCAATCGTAATCTACAAAGTTTCAATCCAAAGTAGAACTCTACTCTCGCGACCTGAGTTGGATCAAATTTTAAATCCATTCCAGGTTCAGCTTAAAAAAAAAATTGACATTTACCTATAACGGTAACTAGAAATGCTTGACCGAAAGACTAACCTAAATGGGAACGAGTTGCTTGCCGCCCGATTGGCATCCACACTTTCTTAGAATCATATCATGTTAAAGGCTTGTGCATGCTTCACATTGAATAGAAGCCTCTGGAGAATCCTACGAAAATTAGGTTAGCAGGTGCAGTAAATATAAAATATAAGATATGATTGAATTAATGATCCTTTGGTTTGTTGTTGTTGGGCTGAGGGGAAACTCATTGTGCTGAAGTAATTTCCGCGAGCTAGCAGCCTAAATTACCCTAGGGATTACATCGGCGACCTTGTTGCTTTAGTTACCTAGGGGCCCTCAGCTTGACTTTTCTTGGTGCAAGATCTCACTTTGATGTAAAGTGATTTCTTGCCTTTCAAAAATGACTCCTTTGCCTTTTGAAAAAAAAGAAGAAAAGGAAGCAAATCTATATCCCTAATAAGTTGGCATGATCAAGGGAAATATGCACACTGATGCTAAAATTTATAATGACTGCTATTATATGAAAAGCCTCTTCAAAGCCCATTTGGATAGTAAATGTAAAACCCAACCCTCTCTAGTGAACTGCGCCTGTCTATTTGACTGGCCTAGTTGGAAAGGATTTGGACCAAAAGAGAAAGAAAAAACAAAACAAAATAAAACAAAAACAAAATCGCCTATGCTTGGCATGTGTGCAGCGGGAAGAACTCTCAATGGGAACTTTCTTCCTCCCAACCTTATCAAAAGGAATCCGTGTTAGATGTATGCCCTAGAAGCCAATTTGGCTGACACATTGTTGATTCTAGGGACATAATTTTGTACTTGACTGTTTATTATTGAATAAATAAAAGGCATCTTTTCATTCATATTATTTATGTGTCTATGAATCGTCCAAGGAATTAATAAGATGATGATACATATTCTCAAGAGTTGAGAATTTGAGCCATGTATCATTGGTGATTAATTTCTAAATGCTCCTGATCAATGGATCATCACGAGGACGGTGATCGATCCGATCAGTGCACAGATCACTTTCCTTCTGGATGGACGAGACTTGAGTCCACAGTGTAGGGACACTGAAGTGATAATGCAGGTGCTTGTTAGAGAACAAGGGTACTGAGCGTGACCAAGACAAAAAGTCACTTGGATGTCTATCCACTCGTCAGTGACTTGCTTGATGTTGCAGTAGTGTGACTGGTCCTTTGACCTGCGGTGCTTCGGCTACTCACAGTGAGGTTATTGTAGTTTGACTGCACACATACATGGTCTCTAGCCATATGGGTCCATGCAGTGTAGATTGGCTGCAGTAAGTTCACTGTAGGAGTAGGGTATGCACCTATAAGGAATCTATCGACCTTGATAGAAGAGGAGTGATCCTATGTGATTTGTTAGACTGAGTTCTAAGACCTTGGCCAGGGCAGTAATATAAAGTAGAAAAAGAGTTTTCCACTATCGAACTCAAGTCGAATAAATCTTGACATATGACAGACGATGGGATTTGACGAGTTGTCCATGACCTCCGTCCTGTAGGGATCCACGATAGTAGGACTGTATCACATGTTAACTGCACCTAGAGGTTCGTCATTCCATTCTGCTGGGTAGCCACTACATGCTGCTAGGTGTCACTGGTGGATGGTGGGACTCACAGGGATTATCTCGATGATCGATAAACCCTAATGAGTAGAGTTGGAATCGTTCCAACCCATTGAAAGGAGTTTTCAATGATATAGTGATAGAAATCACAATATATCTCACTACCAGTCAGAGTAGAACCTATGGGGTCACACACACTAGAAGTATTGACCGATCCGATGGTTGAAAAGTGATTATGAATCACAAGTAATCAATTTGATTGATAAGAAGTTGAAGAAGGAACAAAGAGAATTAATTAATTGGACTTAAAACAAGAGTCCTACTTCGGGTAGGATTCCTAGAGTCCTAATTGGATTAGGACTGGGAATCCTAGTTGGAGTAGGACTGGGATTCCTACTTGGAATAGGATTCCCAAAATCCTAATGAGATTAGGAGTTTTTAATTAAAATTGGATTCCTACTTGGAGTAAGATTCCCAGAGTCCTAATCGGATTAGGACTCCGAATTTAAATTAGAGTCCTAATTGGATTAGGACTAGAATTAAACAAATCCTAATTGGATTAGGATTTCTTAAGTCTAAATTAATTATTAATCTAATGAATCAACATGACTCCTAATTGGATTAGGATTGAAGAGTTCAATTGAGTCATGGTTCATTCAAGTCCTAATTGGATTAGGACTAGCATAGATTGAACCCAATTTGGCTAATCCTAATTAGATTAGGACTAAACCATGAAAAGGGCACCTAATCATCTTTGGAAGAGGATTAGGTTAACCAAGTAAGAGGGGCATCAGCCCCTCTCCAATTGGTTAGGGCGACAAGAAGAGAGAAGGGGCCGGCGCTCCAAAGAAAGAAAGTAGTCAAGGGCTCCTAACTTGTAGGAGCCCTTGATGGTTATAAAAGGGGACCTAGGGCCGGCGCCCTAAGAAGTGCTCTCTTCCTCCTCTTGCTGCCGCCACCAGCCCCTTTCCTCCCTTGGTTCAGCCGCAAGCAAGGGAAGAAGCTCTCCAAGTGTTGGCGGCCTTCTCCCCTTCCCTTCCTTCATCCAATGCAAGGAAGAAAAGAAGGCTGCGTGGGGATTCTTCTTCTTCCTCTTCTTCATCCTTCTTCTTCCTCCTCTCAAGCACAATCAAGGGTTGATTGAAAGAGAGGAGATCAGCCATCAAAAGAAGTCTTTGCAAGGGAGCTAGCACCCCGGGAAGACAAGAAAGATTTGATTGGTCCTCTACTTCGTGTGGATACCCGTAGAGGCCGGATGTTTGAACGGCTTCAAGCGAACCCTCTTCCAAAAACCATAAATTCAGATTTGCGGTGATCATCTACCCGCGCAAGGTGAAGATCTGATCTTCCTAATGGTTTTAAAAGTTTTAATTCTTACCTAATTACGAAAGATCTCGAAACAACGTTCATGCGATGAACGTTGATCCCGCACATGCCCCCTTTCCGCTGCCATCTGATTTTTGTTTTGAAATATCAGCGGCATGGGCGGGTTCTCAACAATCCGACCAAGGAATTCTGGCCCTATTTAGAGTTCTTTGATCCTCTCTTTGATCTCAATGGAGAGCCCAGCTCCCTCGATTGAAGCTGTTGCCGGAATTCTTTGATTTTTTCTCTCTGAACGCCGACCACCAACAACGCTTGGAGCCGTAGGAAATTATCACTAGAAGCTAGGTAACGATCTAAAATCATGGGATCTACCTTCTTCTCCTCCTTTCGCGACATTTGGAAGTTAGATTTTGGCCAATGATCACTGAATTTTTGGCGGAAAAGGGTGATGCCTTATTTCCCCTATTTTCGAAAAATTGATCCTTTTTCTTCCAGTTCTGGCTGCCTCTTTCGGTGGTGCTTGTCAACAGAGGCTTTCCTTGATTCTCCACAATGGTCGAAAGCCATGGCTGGAGCTCTAGCCACCAGAATGTGTTGGTTCTATAGTTAAAAGAGTTGAAACCCTATTTTTAGGTGGATTTTTCGGTTGTCTGTCGTCGTCGATTGCCGGCCGGTTGTTGGCCGACCGTGGGTCCCCTGACCCTAGGCACCACTCGCAGCCACCCTCTTCCTTTTTTCTTCCTTGGTTAGAGAGAGAAGCTTGTTCTCTCTCTTCCCCATCCTTTCTCTCTTTGCTTCTCTCTACTTGGACGATCTCTCTCTACTCCCTCTCTAGGATTGTTGGATCCGATAAGGACGTCTCCTAGTGACTTTTGGATTGGCTTTAGTGAAAGGTCATGATATAGGGTTGTTGGGCGGTTTGCCAACCCACCTTGGCCCCTGCCAAATTGCTAGATTTGGTCACTTCTAATCTCTGTTGAACTCTCTATACCCTAGTCCAAGCATGATTCGATGAAATCACCATGATTGGACCGACTGGGATGTCGGGCACTCCTTCTTGGTCAGCCCTATGAGGGTGTTGGAATTTAGTGTTGACCCTAAAAGTTTGATTTTGATGACGTAATATATTTGAATAAAAAATTACAAATTAGTTGCCTTAAGTATACTTGAATGTTTACAGAAAACCAAGAAGAGAGATCTCTACGAACTCTCAAATAAATATTAATTATCCAAAGCTTTATACAAAGAAATTCGACTCAGAAAGGTCATGAAGCAACCCTAGAATGCTCACATGAACATACAGAAAGTTCCAGCTTGGGCTATTTCAAGGGTCGAACTTCAGTTACAATAAGTCGACCCTAGTACACTGATACATACTAATATGCCTTCACGAGTTAACTCCCACAAATTACGAGTCGACCCCAAAACAGTCTTAGAAGACAGATAAAAAGCCGTAAAATTCATTATAGTGACGAGTCGACCCATGAAGAATACAAGCCGACTCCAATTAGACAAGAATCGACTCTAAAAGAAAACGAGTCGACCCCTGATGGCCACAGAGAAAATATAAAAAGCTGTAAATTTTACCATATTAGCGAGTCGACCCATTAGGACACAAGTCGATTCCAATCAGACAAGAGTCGACCCTGGAAGAAAATGAGTCGACTCCTGAATGGTCGTAGAGAAAAGATAGAGTAGTAAAATTCAGTCTATTGGAGAGTCGACCCATGAAGATAACTAGTCGACCCCTTTCAATGGACAAGTCAATTCCTAAACCAAAGGAGTCGACCCTACTATAGTCATTGGGGAAAGATAAAGTGCAGCAAAAATAAAAGTTGGTTCGAGTCAACCCCTGAAGATCACGAGTCGACTCCTGGAGATCATGAGTTGACCCCTAAAAATGTTGAATCGACTCCTCTATGCTTGACAACAGTAATGATTAGTTTCTATTGTGCTGTCGCAGGGAACCAAAAATAAAGAAATTTGATATGGATGGAAACAAGTCAATTGGCACTCCCATGAGCTGATCATGCAAACTAGACAAAGATGAATCAGGTAAGTCAGTAGATCAAAAGCTGTATAGAGGTATGATCGGATCATTATTATATCTTACAGCAAGTAGACCTGATATCATGTTTAGTGTATGCATGTATGCTAAATATCAATCTAATCCTAAGGAATCACACCTAATTGCAGTTAAAAGAATCTTTAAGTATCTAATAGGAACAAAAGACATAGGGTTATGGTACTCTAAAAAATCAAACATAGACTTAATAGGGTACACTGATTCTGACTTTGCTGGTTGTAAAGTTGATAGAAAAAGCACCAGCGGGTCATGTCAATTTTTAGAAAAAAATTTAATCTCATGGTTTAGTAAGAAACAAAACTCGGTTGCACTATTTACGGCAGAAGCCGAATATGTTGCTACTGGGAGTTGTTGTGCTCAAATTTTATGGATCAAGCAACAACTTGAAGATTATGGCATTAAACAAGATAAGATTTTCATAAATTATGATAATACAAGTGCCATAAATCTAACTAAAAATCCAATTCAGCACTCAAGAACTAAATATATTGAGATAAGATATTACTTTATAAGTGATCATGTGTTAAATGGTGATGTGATGCTTGAATTTGTTTGTACTGATGATCAACTTGCTGACATCTTCACAAAACCATTAAGTGAAGATCGATTTTGTGTTCTTAGAAGAGGTTTAGGAGTAATTGATCCTTTTTTTTGATTCTTATCTCTCATTCATAGATCTTGATCATTAAGTTATGTTTGTTATAGTATTCCATGTTTATGATCATCAAATCATTCTTTAAGATCTAAAGATTACTACCTCTCTCTCTTTTGGCACGGTTCTAACTTATATTTTGATGTGTGCTAGAGCTAGAGTCGACTCGGATATTTCTGAGAGTCGACTCGGATGATTCTGAGAGTCGACTCATCATCGAGTCGACTCGCGAACTTACTCGAGTCGACTCGAGGTCGGAAATCCGACTTTTAACCCTAAACGAAATGTTTTTTTCAAATCATTCTTTTCGGCCGCCACTGTTCCAAAACCCTCGAGTCGTCTCCCCCGATCGTCTCTGCCCTCTCTCTCCCTTTCTCCTTCGGTTTTTCCTCCCTTTTCATGCCTCTTCGTCCTAGGGTAGGTCAAAATGCCTAGAAAAGTTGTTGTCCCTAGCCGGGAGAGACCCCTTGCAGCGAGCGGCACCGAGAGACGGTCCAAGGCGCGGAATGAACCCGTGAGGTCACCACCTCCGGTTCCCTCTCCACCTAGGCCGACTCCCTCGCGTTCGTGCGCCGGAAGGGTCGTCTCTACCGGGAGGAAGGTCGATTTTGACTTCCTCTTCCGTTAAGGGTTCACTCTAGGGCATCATCTTAGGGTTCAGGGCCTAGAGTATTTTTGTTCCCTTGACCTTCCTACCTATCCCGGGTTAGTCCGAGAATTCTATGGCACCGTCACACGGGGTAGCGGTGGTATTCAAGGGAGGGTAGCCAATACTCCTATTTGCATTTCGGAGGACCTCATTGCACGAGTCCTCTACCTCTCTCGAAAGGGGATAGCTTCCACTCATCCCACCGATAGGTCTGAGGCCCTTACGGCCATCCTAGCGAGAGTACCCCAATCGCCCATTGAGGAGGTTTTTGCAAATCAGCTCTCCGCTGAAATGCGTCTCCTCCTTAGTATCATCTCTCGCACCCTCTTTTCCAAAACCTGTAGATTTGATTTCATCTCAGAAAAAGACCTAGCCTTAATGTTTTATATCTTACATGACGTTCCTCTCAACTTCCCAAAACTCATTTATAGTTATATTAGTGAACCCTTAGATAAACCTAGATTGAGTCTCCCCTACGGTATGCTCTTCACACTGACATTTGGGGAGTTAGAGATTCCTATCCCTGAGGGGGAACCCTCTCGTTCACTACGTTTTACTGACCACATGGGTGAAGGGACTCTCCACCGAATGGATTTCCACAAGGTTTTTTTTGGATAAAGGTAAGTGTGTATATATCCGAATTGAAGAAATAACGTACAAATGCACAGGGCATACCCCAGAAATCAAAGGCTAGCAGGGCATACCCCTCTAGCCACAACAACTAACTACAATGCTTGTAAGAACAAAATGACGAGAGTGTCAAAAGATATCATCAGAGAATCCCCACGAACTGTGAAGCCATCTATTAGCAAGAGATGGAATCACATCCCATGTGAGATTAATCCGAGTCACAATACAAAAAGTAATCTCTCTTAGAAGAACATACTCATGTGTAGGACCATCGCTATGCAAACAAGCATTACGTTCCCTCTAAATGTAGTAGACCGCAGCTGCCACCATAAGCTTTGCAGTTCGACCCAAGAGTGAATGACCATCCATGTGAGAAAGCCAAGAGATCGTATCCATCCATCTACGCGAGGCCCACGGAATATTACACTTGGCACAAAGAAGGGACCAGATGCACTGAGAGAATGGGCACTCAAAAAATAAATGATCCACATCCTCATGCCCACCCCCACACAAAACATATTAGGCGACCTGAATAATGCCAAAGCGTATAAGCTTAGCTTGAGTATACAAGGCATCCCGGATGGCTAACCAAAGAATAAAGGACATCCTTGGAATAGCTTGGCTATGCCAAACAAGCTTCTACCAGTTCACTCTACTATGACGCGGGCGAAACGACTCCCAAACACCACAAACAGAGAAGGAACCCTTCGGAGCATCAATCCACTGCAAGAAATCCGGCCTTCTGCTATCTGGTCGGAATGAAGTAGGAGTACTACTAATGAGCTCAAGCCATTCAGCGGAGCGAGGATAGGCCAGTGCCACTCCTGGCCGTCAATAATAGCCTCCACCTTGGCATTCTGCCCAAGGCCAGAATCATAGATAAACCTTTCCCCAAACACCTCAATAAGAGGACCAAGGGGATGCCAATGGTCAAACCAAAGTGAAATACTACTCCCATTGCCCATTCGATATCTCATCTTCCATCAGACAAAGCTGTGAAGACTAAGAATCTTCCACCAACTCCAAGAGCAATCCCTGGGGCATTTGATCTCCCAAATACTTCTGCCTCGCAAAAGATAAGAGCGAACCCAAGAAGACCAAAGAGAGTTACGTCTTCATTACAGAGAGCCCATAAGTGTTTGGTCATGGCTGCCCTATTCCAAGTCACCATGTTCTTAATGCCCAAACCCCTTTCCTCTTTAGGTAAACAAATATTATCCCATGCTACCTTCGCACCTCTAGTGCTAAGCTCACAACCCTTCCAAAGGAAAGAGCGTAAAGTGGATTCCACCTTCTTAATAATTGATTTGGGCAAGATGAATAAGGAGGTGTTGGGAATTGTATCCTAAATATCAATCATCAGCATGTTGATGATTAAATGAATTGACAAATTAATAAAGTATTTTTTAGCATTATTCATCATTTTACATCTTCAAATGAACTCTTATATGATGAAGTCCTTAGGACTTATTAATGATAAAGGAGGATTTATCTTCGAGTTCTTAAACTAGTTCGCGACCAAATGATATATTGTTACAAGAACGACAGCATTATCAAGATTAGGTCATTGTGTGACATATACGTTGGTTGTCCTCTTAACCAAGGAGTGTGGAGACACTGGTATGCCACACAGGTGAAGTGTAGGAGTACATTTCACTGAACATGACCAATTCCAAACGCTCTACTGTCAAGAGATGTTCCGAGTGGATATGGGTATAAGTTTGGCCCTCTGACCTGAGACCGCAACCTGTGACTGGCAAGCAACTCATTGTACTTTGGTACCGGACTACCTGGATTTCTAATTCAGTGACGGAAGGTCACTGGGTGCAGTCAAGTACTTGCGTAGTCAGTTGTGAGTCGAGATGGAATTGACCCCTCCTGGAAACAGGAGATAATGTCTTGTGATTAATTTAGCAAAACCTTGGCCAGGATAATCCCAGTGAGGAGTCACAGGATATCTAAAGTTAATCACATAAGGGATGTACTAATTATAGGGTTGACAGTGAGCTCTAAGTCATCCTGGTATTAGGAGTCAAAGGGATTGAATTATACAGTAACCATAGTTCAGGATTCCAGAATATTTGCTTCGCATATATTCGGCCTATCCAGACGTCGGGTACCATTGCTAGATGATCACATCGATTAGTGTAGGAAGTCGTTCCTATACTACCGGCTTAGGTTCGAACCTATGAGGTCACACGCATAGAAGATTCCTGATTGATCAAGAAGGCTGATGAATGATTAAGAATCATTCAGGGGTAATTTGGTCAATTCGATTGGCAAATTATCTTATAAAATAATTAAAGTAATTATCGGAGGATTAATTAGTAATTAGATTGCTAATGAACTCAATTGGATTGAGTAATTAGACTAAGGATGAGCCAAATTGAATTAGATTCAATTCTAGGCTCAATCAGGATTTTTGACCTGATTGGATTAGGTCTGAATCAAGAGGACTTAGGTTGACCAAATTAAATTAGATTAAATTTGTGCTTAATTAAGGATTGATCTAATTGGATTAGTTTCAACTCATGGTAATTGGATCATTCTAATTGTTAGGATTTAATTAAATTAAATGGGTTTGATCTGAAACTGTTCGGATCTTGAAATCTACTTATCACATATCCATGCATGGCGCCATAAATTAATTTTTAATATGATTAAAAATTAATTTAATTTATTTAATAGTGCCATGGGACACTTGGCAACATCAGAGACCTCTTTCATCATTAGATGGGTCGAAATGGAGAGATAAATTCATGAAAAGAATTGGATAAGATCAAATTCTCTCTCTTCATGGCATATGTCATCATTATCTTTATCTCACTTCTAATTAAGGTTGAATTTTGAATTTAATCATCACAAAATCACCACGTGATCCTCTAATTTGATTGGGGGCATGGGAATTTTTGAAACTTAAAAAGAACTACGTATGGCTTGATCCCCCTTATGAAGGGGTACGTAGGCAACCCAATCAGGTTCAGCCATAGTTCAAAAAAAAAAAAATCAGCATGCTTAACTCCGAAGAACCTAGGATTCACTTTCAGTGGTATCAGAGCAAAGGTCCAAGAGTTATGACCGATCTCCGGAAACTCTCACGCGTGATCGTGTGACAAAGCGTGGCTCTCCGTCCGGAGGCGTATAGTGATGCGTGCTCTGATAGGTATACATGGGTGTCACCCTATTTTTAATAGGACCGAACCCATGTAGGAGTGAAGACTCCCCCCATCAGTGGTATCAGAGCAAAGGTCCAAGAGTTATGACCGATCTCCGGAAACTCTCACGCGTGATCGTGTGACGAAGCGTGGCTCTCCGTCCGGAGGCGTATAGTGATGCGTGCTCTGATAGGTATACATAGGTGTCACCCTATTTTTAATAGGACCGAACCCATGTAGGAGTGGAGACTCCCCCATCAGTGGTATCAGAGCCAGGTTCATGTTTAAACTTTTATGTTTTAATTTTTGTAATTAAATCTGAAATCATGAGCATGCTTAGATTAGATCTAAAGTATTTGTTATGATTGATTTAATTGCTGATTATGCATGATTAACTAGATCTGAAATTTTGGATGCATAAGATGCATGTTTGTGTTAGGATTAGTAACATGAATAAATCTGAAATTATAATATTATTTAGATTAGATCTAAATAAAGTTTATGATTTATATGATCTCTGATTATAATGAACAAATCAGATCTGAAAATAAAAGTGAAAAAATAAATACATAAGATGTATGTTGTTTGAATTAATTCATGTTGTTGTGTATATATGATGCATTAACATAAAACATAATGACTTAAACATGAATTAAATCTGATTACATGTGATTAATTACAAAAACTCAGATATGAAAATATGTTTTAAGAACTGAAAGATTGTAATTAATATGTAATTAAAAAGAAATATGCAATGATCAAAACTTTCATAAGTCTAAACTTAATTGAGAATTAAGTGTTATGAAATAGAATTGTAACTCAATTAATTGACATTGCATAATTATTTGGGCATATGGGTTAGCTTGAATCAAGTTTCTAGGATTGGGTTAGACCTAAGGTTAGAATCATACATGGACAAATAGAATTAATTGATCAAATCTAATTAAGTAGTAATTAGATTAGGTCAAGAAAATTCTAGGTCAATTTACAATAGTTGTAGATGGATCAAGTCCATGTCTTTGATTAGACCAAGATGGAACTTGATTTAGGCTCAGAGGTGTAGCCCGAGTCATTTGAGTAATCAAATCGAAATTGATTAACCAGTCGGTGTCTAAGGTAAGTTTGGCAGTTTTGACCGGTGGTTTTTAATTGGGAGCTACTCGCATTGATTCGTCTTTGTTGAGTTAATGGCATATCCCTTCCACCGATCTCACTTACCTGGCCGACATGGTCAATCACATTTTGATTGGATCACTTAATGATTCGAGTTAGCCCATGCCTATAAGGAAAATCAGTTTGACTGATTTAGGTGCCTCCTTAACCTGTTTGAGTCTAATCTGATTTGGTGAAGTCAGTGGGAGAAATTAGACTAACCGGATCTTCTTATCTATCCTAATTAAGAAATCCTCTAAAATTATTAGGTCCTTAAAATGAAATGGTTATGGGGATAACTAGGTCATAGCCTCCCATTAAGTTGGGTGATAATGGGTCCAATGTTTTGATAATTATTGGAGGCGCGACACGCCTGATACTTATCAAGAATTGGAATTATCATTCAATATATGATGAGTTAAGTGTACCTTCAATAGGCGGTCAAGTGAGCCGAGCCACACTCAGGCTTGATCGTCTATTAGTTGATTAGACTTAACCCTATCTGTTCGTCCTTTTCCTGTCTAACTAAAAATATGCTAAACAGATCGTTGTTAGAACCGACAAACAAAGTTTAAATTTAATTTACTCTTACCTGTTCTACTCGAAGAATAGTGGTTGTAAGAGGTCGATCCACAGGGAGGCGGTTGGATTTGCATAAAAATTAGAACATTCACTCGGATTCAAAATCGATTTTTGAATAATAAAAGAAAAACATTATGTCGGGGATGTTGATGGATTCTCTAGTCTACCGGAGAATTTTCTTTATTTAAAAATAATAAAAAGACAAGTATTTAGAAATCAAAGAGCATTTATAAATTTATGAAATGTTTAACTATTCAAAGGAAAATTTTGGCATGAATTGAAATGGATAAAAGCAAGTGCTAAGAAGATTGAAACCTGGAACATAAATTGCATAAAAAAAAATTTTATATATTACATGAAAAAAAGGAAGAAAGATTACAGAATTTGAAGAACGGAAATTAAAAACAACAGAAATTACAACTTTAGCATAAATAAAACTAAAAATCCCAAAACACATGCTCTTAAAATAAAACTCTTAAAAAAAACAAAAAAAAGAAGAAAATATTAGAACATGCTCTGTTTTCAAAAGAGAAAACAGAGCATTTCCTTCAAAACAATCCCTCTCCCCTGTTCCTTCTTGAACCAGCCGAGCTTCTTCTTCTCCTTTGGATCCGCCGGCCACCACCCTGCCCAGGACCCGCCGGTCACCACCCCCTCCAAGCTCTCTCCTCTCTTGGTTCCCACCCAAAACCCAGCACACCTTCTTCCTCTTCCTCCTTCCCCTCTTATAGCCGCGGATGCACTTGAAATGGAATCATGGGTCGTCCGGGATGCTGGGATGGACGAGGAAATGGTGGGCGTGCTCCGGACGGCTTCCCTCTTTGGCCACGGACGCGAGATCGCCGGACGCCTGATGCGGAAGGGAGGCGCGGAGTTCCTTCTTTGGGCGCTGCTGGGATCACGGGAGGTTGATGTGTGGACGCTTGATTTGGGAAGGAGCTGGGCGTTGAATGCGGAAGAAGGATCACAGGCTCGCTGGAAATCCGGAATGGGCGCACGGCTGAGAAGCTGGGACGAGCTGCCGTGGGATCATCCGGCTTGGATCACGGACGAGCTGGCACGGATGCTTGGATGCGGAGGAATCCGGGCGGGATGATGGCGGGATCCGAGGTTTGGACGCGATCTGTGAGGTGGCTCCTTGATGGCTGCCGATTTGGGAGGCTCGGGTTTCCTTCACGGACGCGGGATCGCCGGGGAGGAGCCGACATGGAGCTTGGCTGCGTTCGTGTTGATGGCGTGGAGGATTTGGAAGGAGCTGGGGATGCGGTGGATGCTTGAAGATGGCTTGGGTCATGTGCCAGTTTCTGCAATGGAATTGAATTTTGGAAGAAGGTCTGGGCCTTTCTTTGCCCTCCTGAGAGGGAGCTGGGAGACACCAAGTTCCGTCAAATTAGTCATATAAAAAAATAGTATGATATGAAATTTGGCTTGTAGGGTCATCTGTTCTGACTGGAGGTCAATTGCAAGTCTTTCAAGTCATGGGTCACCCAGCACCTCATAGTTATGATATGGTCAATCTAGATTTGCCCAAAATTCTTTCCTAAAAGCATAAGGAAATTGGACCCGATTCGGACCCGAACCCGACTCGGACCCGACCCGATCTTCAACCGGGTCGGATCTGGGAAGGGATCCTTCTTTAGTCAAATTTGTACTCAATGTGCATTTTATCTCTAATTTATGAAAATCTGTGCCAAATCCAAAATAATATTAATCCAGTGAATTTATCATTATCGGTTAGCAATAATACTAATTTAGGTGACATATAGGTCGTACTTTTGTGCTCTCATCACACCCCCAACTAGCTTATTGCTAGTCTCTAGCAATTTAGTGCGAAAATGATAAAATAAAAGTGCAAAAGTGTAATTTATTATATAAATATACTAAGATAAATACTCATTTTCGTAGAGCATTACGATTGCACTTAGCACGTGCAACAAGCCTTTAAACCCCTAGGTTACCCTAGTGGACGAGTGTTGTCTCATGAGGGTTTGCAGTGAAGTTACCCACAAACTTCAATCCCAAAATAAAATTTGGTTTGTGAAATAAAAGTCTAATTTCAAGTACATAACTGATAAGAATTTCAAAAGCACACAAGGTTTTAATTACTAAGTAGCCCAATTTCTAGGTTAGTATGCAATTTAAGTTGAAGTCATTAAGTTTTCCGTTAGGGAGTTGTAATACTTATTTATACTTGAGTGCTTAGTTTAGTCTAGACCATGCACCAGCTAAGGTTTCGGATCTCCAAATATCGTTAATATTAGTAGTTTTCAAGAATTGGTCGGACAAGACCTATTTGCTGATTCAAAATCATCTTTTCTGCAGGATTTCGAGAGCTGTGGATGTTTACTTTAATACCTCATGGGCTTTATCTGTAATATTTCAGTTTACTCGAATTTTTACAACGACGGCTTTCACACTATTGTCTTTCTTAAGGTCAATATACAATTTTTTTTCTTTTCATTTTCATTTTTTTTGTTTTTGTTTTGTTTTTGTTTTTTTTTTGCATTAAAGAGAAATGATAATGTATATATTGTGCACTTTTACTCCTGTGATGATTCCTCCATGTAGCGAGCAATTAGTCGACAATTCTCACACCAGTTGGCATGAGGTGTCGGGCATCAAGACTCTCCTACGGACCTATGCTCTGGTTCCTCATCACAAGCCCGCTGACCTTTGACAATAGGTAGCCCTTTTCGATGTACCTGACTAAATCCACCATTTTTTTTTTGGATCAGAAAAAGATGGTTCATCAGGATTCGAGGTTGCTACCATATTCTCAACACAATGTCGAACCTATACCTTAGAAAATGCAGGCCAGATGTGTTGTGAAATTCAAAGCACTAATTAGCTTACAACTCACTAAAAGGAACTTAATAAAAAGAACTCACTTTGCACTACTTCCAACTAGTCATTGGGCTCTTAGATTTTATATACCTTGTGTGTTGTATATTTTTTTTTTCAAAAATTTTAACTAAAAACTTTTTTTTTTATAAAATTTCAAATGCGTAAAAATACCCCCAAACCTAAATCTAACATTGTCCTCAATGTTAAAGAAAATTTAAAGCAGTAAGAGGACAGAGGAGAAGTAACCTGATATGGGTGGGTAAATTGAAAATTGGGGCAAACTCCCCCAAACTTGCATGTTAGTAAATTTTTTTTTTTTATAGAAGATATTTATATGTTGGGTTGCCTCCCAAGAGCGCTAAGTTTTATGTCTTCAGCCAGACAAAATGTAAATCTCCCTTTTTTTTTTCAACCATTATCTAAGAATGGTTTTGGAAGAGTCCGATGAAGAATAGTCGGCTGATGACGATCTATGCTCATAAGGGGAACAGAACTAAGAGGCGCATGCTTGACCCCTTCCTCGGAATGGGCAAGGTAAGCTTCTAAAGGGTCCTTATTATAAGTTTGTAAGAAAGTCTCCTGAACCAGAATTTCAATCATGTCAACTTCATTGATTTCTTTGTCGTCTGGTGGTTGTTTACTTATGTTGAAGACATTAAACTCGACTTTCATGTTGCCAAAAGATAACTTCAGCATCCCATTTCGACAGTTGATCACAGCATTTGCTGTGGCTAAGAAAGGTCTACCTAAAATTATAGGTGTGTGACTGTTTGGATGTATTGCAGGTTCAGTCTCAAGGATAACGAAGTCCATAGGGTAGTAAAACTCATTTACTTTCACTATTACATCCTCTACAATCCCCTTGGGGTACTTCACTGTCCTATCTGCTAAGGAAAGGGTAATATTTGTAGGCTTTAATTCTTCCAAACCTAATTTTTGGTACACATAGTAGGGAAGTAGGTTTACACTGGCTCTTAAATCTAATAGAGCTCTTTGGATGATCATCTCTCCTATTTTTATTTTAATAGTTGGGCAACCAGGGTCTTTGAATTTTGGGGCAATCTGTTGTTGAATGAGAGATGAGGCTTGTGCAGCCATAACAGCTTGCCTAGGAATACTTGTTTTTCTTTTGACCGTGGTGAGGTCTTTCAAGAATTTTGTATAGGAAGAAATTCGTCTTATGGCATCGAGAAAATGTATATTTATTTGAACAGTTTTAAAGACTTTCATGATTTCATCAAAGTTAGATTGTTTTTTGGAGTCCTGAAGTCTACTGGGAAAGGGAACCTTGGGTTTGTATGTTTCTATGGGTTCTTCCCTTTTTTCCGGTTTGTCCTGTTCTTGACCCCTCTTCTGAATAGGGTTCTTATCGGATTCAGTTTTATTTTCTTTTTCATGCTCAGAAAGTTGAACTTTATTGTCCACTTGCTTGCCAGACCTTAAAGTGGTAATTGCCTGGACTTCATAGGTCGGATTTCCATTAGAATTGATTTGATACTGACCTTGATTTTGTTGTCTACTAGGGTTAGGCACTGGTTGACTAGGTAGTTCACCTTTCTTCCTATCCCCTAAAGAGTTAGCTATTTGGCTTAGACTAACCTCAAGTTTTGCAATCGCTTGCGCATGGAATTGGTTAGTCTGGGCTTGGGCTGTATTGGTCTGTTGTTGTTGCTTGATAAAATCTTGTTGTTGTTTCATCATATTAGCCATCATGGTTTCTAATTGTGAAGGTTGCTGTGGGATAGGGGCATATAAGGAGGTACAGATGGAACCAATGGTTGGTTCATTTGTGATGGACCTATCCTGGGGAAGTTGTTCTGAAAACCTAGTGGACCACCTTGATGCTGAATAGGTTCATTTTGCTTGTATGAGAAATTTGGGTGGAACCTATTATCAGGGTGATAAACTGGGCTGAACGAGTTGGGAGTGGGCTTTTTAAAGGCACTATATGAATTTAGAGCATTTGCTTGCTCGACCTTTATGGTGGGCAGATTAGGGCAGCACTCCACTAGATGCTCCGAACTGTTACACAAGACACACAAATTATATGACTCGTGATCCACTTTCATGACGGGATTTGACTCTTTGTATGAACTCGAACTAGTGAAAACAGTGAAAGCATCAAACTTTTTACTTAAGTTGTTCATTCCAGTCACCAGATTAGACATGACATTTTTGAGTTCTGGGTCTGCTTTCATTTCATAATTACCTAGTTTCTAGACCCAAACTCATCTCTAATTACTTCCTCACCATAGCTACTCCAATTTTGGGCATTTTCAGCTAAGTCAATAAGAAATTCATAGGCTTGATCCGGGGTTTGGTTCATGAACCTACCCTTGTGCATGGACTCAATCATGTTTCTATGTGCCGGAGTTAGTCCTTTATAAAAGAAGTGGACCAGATCAGCCTTATCAAGCCCATGGTGTGGGCATTTGACCAACAAGTCATGGAATCGTTTCCAAGTTTGAAAGAATTCTTCTTCAGATTTTTCTCTAAAAGTTCTGATGGCATCCTTAATTTTTTCAGTTTTTACCATGGGATAGAACTTAGCCTTAAACTTCCTAGACAACTGGTCCCATGATGTGATGGAATTTGAAGCAAGGGAATACAGCTATGCAGCAGCACGATCTTCTAAAGTCATGGGAAACAATCTTAATTTAATACCCTCTTCATCTAAGTTTTGATTTCTAAATGTTTGACAGATTGTCAAAAACTTGTTTAGATGAATATAGGGTTGTTCACTCTCGAACCCATGAAACTTGGGTAACATGTTTATTGTTGCAGCCCGAATTTCAAATTGGGCCGCATTATTTATTGGCAATACTATACATGTAGGTGGACTAGCGGATGCAGGGGCGAATAATTCATTCAGGGTTCTAATGTGATCACCCATTGTAGAGATTGGTGGTTGATCAATAATTCGTCGGGTGTGATGATGCTTTTTTTCCAACCTCTGGGTTAAATGGTGTTAACTTACCCCTTAATGATCTTCTACCATGCATACATTATCCACAACTTAATTAGACTCGACTCTTAAATGAAATCCTAGAAGAAGAGAAGAAGGGCTAGACCAAGATGACTACAATCAACACCACACAACAATTTGACCTTATTAGTCTTAGAACTAAGTGAGGTTTAGTAGCTTCTTAAATCTAGTTGCATAGAGACTTATCAGGTTAAAAAGTTCCTGAAATTCTCTCTAGATTAAGCTTGAGCTTACCAGTTAAGCAATCCAGTAACCAGTGACCAGGAAAGTCCCGGGGTGTGTGGTGGTGCCAGAAGGGATACACCGATACCACAATACCCCGTAACAGTTCTCACTGTTGTAAAATTTTCCTAGACATCACCAATTACTAAATTTTCACTGGAGTGGCTTTCAGCCGCTTCTTTCCAAGAGCCTAATTGAGCTCGAAAACCCTAAGGCCGACGTCTAATTTGATTTTAATTTAATTTGGCTTAAGATATGTATGCAAGGTAGTGATTTTTGGGCTAAGGACAGGTAATGACTTCCTGACCTTATCTTTTTAATGGGTTTTGCCCTTAAATTTTTTTATGCAAATGCTTAATACTAAATGCAGTAAATAATCAATGATTTATTTTTAAAGTTTATGCAATGTCATTAGGT
Organism: Phoenix dactylifera; assembly: GCF_009389715.1. NCBI lineage: Eukaryota > Viridiplantae > Streptophyta > Magnoliopsida > Arecales > Arecaceae > Phoenix > Phoenix dactylifera. The sequence continues at coordinate 186,698 of NW_024067795.1, forward strand.
TGTACTGATTAAATGAGCAAGCAATTTTTTTTTTTATTTTTCTTAATTAATTTTTTTTAATTTTATGTTGTTTTTTTTTAATTTCTAATATAGGAATAACTTGAATGTAAACTAAAACTAATCCTTATGCGTCAGTCAATCTCCGAATGTCCGTTGAATAAGCTCTGGAGATTACTCCGTGAGGAGCCCTAATAGAGGTATGATCACCTCGGGGGATTGCACCCTATCAATTACTAGCAAAAATATTATTTTTTTGATTTTTTTAATTTAATTAATTTTTTTTACTTTTTTTGTATTTAAATTTCAAATTTCGAATCACAGAATTCAACTTTTGAATTTAAATTTTTGAATTTTTGAAATTTTTTTTAAAAAAAATTTTCAAATTTTTTTTTTACTTTTTTTAGAAAACTTTAATTTCGAATTTCAAATTTCAGAATTTAATAACTACGAAATTACTAACTAAAAATAATCAAATAAGGAAAATTAATAAAATAAAAAACTTACTACCGGAGTGCGTTCACTCCGGGCATCCAAAATCTAATTTGATCTTCGTGATCGTTCTTGCTTCTCGATTGCCTACCAGGCAACGGCGCCAAAATTTTGTTCGTCCTTTTTCTGTCTAACTAAAAATATGCTAAACAGATCATTGTTAGAACCGACAAATAAAGTTTAAATTTAATTTACTCTTACCTGTTCTACTTGAAGAATAGTGGTTGTAAGAGGTCGATCCATAGGGAGGCGGTTGGAGTTGCATAAAAATTAGAACATTCACTCGGATTCAAAATCGATTTTTTGAATAATAAAAGAAAAACATTATGTCGGGGATGTTGATGGATTCTCTAGTCTACCGGAGAATTTTTTTTATTTAAAAATAATAAAAAGACAAGTATTTAGAAATCAAAGAGCATTTATAAATTTATGAAATGTTAACTATTCAAAGGAAAATTTTGGCATGAATTGAAATGGATGAAAGCAAGTGCTAAGAAGATTGAAACCTGGAACATAAATTGCATAAAAGAAAATTTTATATATTGCATGAAAAAAAGGAAGAAAGATTACAGAATTTGAAGAACGGAAATTAAAAAACAACAGAAATTACAACTTTAGCATAAATAAAACTAAAATCCCCAAAACACATGCTCTTAAAATAAAACTCTTAAAAAAAATAAAAAAAAGAAGAAAATATTAGAACATGCTCTGTTTTCAAAAGAGAAAACAGAGCATTTCCTTCAAAACAATCCCTCTCCCCTGTTCCTTCTTGAACCAGCCGAGCTTCTTCTTCTCCTTTGGACCCGCCGGCCACCACCCTGCCCAGGACCCGCCGGTCACCACCCCCTCCAAGCTCTCTCCTCTCTTGGTTCCCACCCAAAACCCAGCACACCTTCTTCCTCTTCCTCCTTCCCCTCTTATAGCCACGGATGCACTTGAAATGGAATCATGGGTCGTCCGGGATGCTGGGATGGACGGGGAAATGGTGGGCGTGCTCCGGACGGCTTCCCTCTTTGGCCACGGACGCGAGATCGCCGGACGCCTGATGCGGAAGGGAGGCGCGGAGTTCCTTCTTTGGGCGCTGCTGGGATCACGGGGAGGTTGATGTGTGGACGCTTGATTTGGGAAGGAGCTGGGCGTTGAATGCGGAAGAAGGATCACGGGCTTGCTGGGAATCCGGAATGGGCGCACGGCTGAGAAGCTGGGACGAGCTGCCGTGGGATCATCCGGCTTGGATCACGGACGAGCTGGCATGGATGCTTGGATGCGGAGGAATCCGAGCGGGATGATGGCGGGATCCGAGGTTTGGACGCGATCTGTGAGGTGGCTCCTTGATGGCTGCCGATTTGGGAGGCTCGGGTTTCCTTCACGGACGCGGGATCGCCGGGGAGGAGCTGACATGGATTTTGGCTGCGTTCGTGTTGATGGCGTGGAGATTTGGAAGGAGCTGGGGATGCGGTGGATGCTTGAAGATGGCTTGGGTCATGTGCCAGTTTCTGCAATGGAATTGAATTTTGGAAGAAGGTCTGGGCCTTTCTTTGCCCTCCTGAGAGGGAGCTGGGAGACACCAAGTTCCGTCCAATTAGTCATATAAAAAAAATAGTATGATATGAAATTTGGCTTGTAGGGTCATCTGTTCTGACTGGAGGTCAATTGCAAGTCTTTCAAGTCATGGGTCACCCAGCACCTCATAGTTATGATATGGTCAATTTAGATTTGCCCAAAATTCTTTCCTAAAAGCATAAGGAAATTGGACCCGATTCGGACCCGAACCCGACTCGGACCCGGACCCGACCTTCAACCGGGTCGGATCTGGGAAGGGATCCTTCTTTAGTCAAATTTGTACTCAATGTGCATTTTATCTCTAATTTATGAAAATCTGTGCCAAACCCAAATATAATATTAATTCCAGTGAATTTATCATTATCGGTAGCAATAATACTAATTTAGGTGACATATAGGTCGCACTTTGTGCTCTCATCACTATCATTTAATGGTTGGACCTGACTAGGGTATTCGGTGGAGGCGCCACACGCCTGCTGAAGAACCTAGGGCAAAATTATCACTAGAAGTTGCTTGGTGAAGCAACTGGTTTTAGAACCTACCAATAGGTGCATATGGGTTAGCCGAGCCACACTCGGGCCTATATGCGATCTATTGGGTTCTAGTGCCTACTAAAAAATTAGGAGTAATTTTTTGAATTGGAGGTAGAGGCTACCAATTTGTATAAAATAGTGGGAGTATCTTTAGACTAAAGTTCAAGTCTACTGTGTTTAGTCAATTCATATACTAATAGCCAAATTTTCTTTTATGTAGAAATAGCCACAAGTTTGTCACTTCGCTCATTATTGGATAATGATAAGTTGACTGGTCCCAACTTCAATAATTGGTATAGAAAGCTAAAAACTCAGCATAGTCAGACCAAAAGGATTAAGGATGACCAAAGTCAGGCAGAATGCTCTATTGTAAGAAGCAAAGGCATTGGAAGAGGAATTGTCCTCAGTACCTTACCTCACTTGATCCGAACAGGCTAAGCAAGGAGAAAAGGGCAATCAGTTGCTGATCAGATATTTATATGATAACACCTTGTAATTTCTCTATATGTGATAATTCGACCTGGGTATTAGATACTGAAAGTCCGTTTAATATATGCAATTCGTTGCAAAGGACTTCAGGTCAATGAGAGGATTTGAAAACAGCGAGAGATTTCTGAATGTTGGAGATGGAAGATCTGTTCCAGTTCTAGCTTTAGGAAATCTCAAACTTATTTCAATTTTCATTTAGTTGTTTTAAGTGGATTGTCACTATTGTCCTACATTTTTATTGAATGTAATTTCCGTAGGCCTTTTGGCCATGAACAGTTATGAAATTTCAATAAAGAAATGTTCTTGTGATATCATTGTGAATGGTGTTACTGTAATGAATGGACAATTGAGCAATGGCATCTACTTGTTATCACAAACCTGTTAATGTAATGTACACATCAAGTAAAGCGTCCTTAGAATAGATAATGTCACGGATGTCTACCTTTGGCATCATAGGATAGGTCATATTAACAAGAACAGGCATGAACAGGTTAAGTAAAGAGGAAATCCTCAATGTTAATGATTGTGAATCATTGACAATCTGTGAGTCATGTCTTCTTGGTAAGATGACCAAATCACCTTTTACCGAAAAGGTGAACGAGCCAGTGACTTATTGACCCTTGTACATTCTGAATGTTATGTGGGCCAATGAGCACAAATGCTAGAGGTGGGTATTCATATTTCATTACGTTTACAGACGACCTTTCTAGGTATGGTGTATGTCTATTTAATGAGACATAAATCTGAATCATTTGAAATGTTCAAATTATATCGTAATGAAGTAGAAAAACAAACTGGAAAGAGTATTAAAACTCTTCGATCAGATCGAGGAGGTGAATTCCTCACCAGTGAGTTTTTGACATATCTAGGAGAAAATGGGATTCTCTCTCAATGGACTCCTCCTGGTATACCACAGTATAACGGTGTATCAGAAAGGAGAAATCGAACTCTGTCATGGTTTGATCCATGATGGAGTTTGCTGATCTGCCCATATCCTTTTGGGGATATGCTCTTGAGTCAGCTTGCTACATTCTAAATAAGGTTCCAAGTAAGTCTATAAATAAAACACCACATGAGATGTGGACTGGACGTAAGCCAATGATCTCTCACCTTAGGGTTTGGGGGTGTCCGGCATACGTCAAACGTTTGAAGACAGACAAACTTGAACCAAAGTCTGACAAATGTTTCTTTGTTGGTTATCCTAAAGAAACTAAAGGATATTACTTCTACTTTGCTAAAGAACAAAAGTTGTTCGTAAGCAATAGAGCTGTTTTCTTAGAGAAAGAATTTTTTAGTGAAGAAACTAAAAGCTCTAATGTTGAGCTTAGGGAAGTTCAACATGTAGAAGACCCGACACTATCCACTGAACCAATTGAGTCGGATTTGATTAGATCAGATCCAGAACCCATCTTAGATGCACCATTAAGGCGATCAGGTAGAGTACCACGTCAGCCGGACAAATACTATGGTTTCCTGATCCAGGATGGAGATCCTGTCGAACTTGATGAAAACGATGAGGATCCGATTACCTACATGGATGCGATGCAGAGGTATGACTCTGATGCATGGCTTGGAGCCATGCAATCCGAAATGGAATCCATGAAGGTCAATGATGTATGGACATTAGTTGACCCACCCGAAGGGATTAAACCCATAGGGTGTAAGTGGATTTTCAAAAGAAACGGGGCGCAGACGGAAAGGTAGAGACTTATAAAGCCCATCTGGTTGCCAAGGGATATCGTCAACGTTATGGTATTGACTATGACGAGACATTTTCTCCTGTGGCAATGCTCAAATCCATTCGGATTATGCTTGCGATAGCAGCACACTTAGATTATGAGATCTGACAGATGGATGTTAAAACCGCTTTTCTAAATGGAGATTTAGAAGAGGAGGTGTATATGATGCACCTGAAGGTTTTATATCTGCAGATGAGTCTAAGGTGTGCAAGCTTCAAAAATCCATTTATGGATTAAAGCAGCTTCACGGAGTTGGAACATACGATTGATAAGGTGATCAATCATATGGCTTCATTAAGAATGAAGAGAACCTTGCATTATAAATGGGCAAATGGTTCAGTTATCATATTTCTTGTTTTGTATGTGGTGACATTCTTTTAATCGGAAATGACATTCCTGCATTACAAGGAATAAAGGTTTGGCTATCATCTCCAATTTGCCATGAAGGATTTGGAGAAGCATCTTACATCCTAGGAATGAAGATCTATAGAGATAGATCTAAAAGATTGCTTGGATTATCCCAATCCACATACATTGATACTATACTGAAAAGGTTCAGTATGATTAATTCCAAGAAAGGCTATCTTCCAATGGGCCATGGAATTAACCTCTCTAAAAGGGATTGTCCGACAACCTCTCAAGAAAGAGAGTATGGATAGAATTCCATATGCTTCGGCAGTGGGATCTATAATGTATGCCATGACATGTACTAGACCAGACGTGGCATACTCACTAGGAGTAGTGAGCAGATACCAGTCTGATCCAGGTAGCAACCACTGGAAGGTTGTAAAAACCATCCTTAAGTATTTGAGAAATACTAAAGATCAGTGGCTTGTCTACGGTGATTCTGACTTAAAACTTGAGGGATATACCGATTCAAGTTTTCAGTCAGATCAAGATGATAGCAAGAGCGTGTCGGGATATATCTTACTCTTAAGGGTGGGGCCATCTGCTGGAAGAGTTCCAAGCAGCATACAGTGGCAGATTCTACATGTGAAGCAGAATACATGCAGCATCTGATGCAGCCAAGGAAGCCGTATGGTTGCGCAAGTTCATCACCGAGCTGGAGTGGCACCTTCCATTGATGGTCCAGTTCCTATATTTTGTGACAATACTGGAGCCATAGCTCAGGCAAAGAACCTAAAGCACATCAGCGGACCAAGCATATTCTGCGCTATCACCTGGTTCGAGAGATATAGAACGGTGATATTGATCTTCAGAAGATTGACAAAAGAAAATCTGGCTGACCCATTTACCAAAGTCCTCGGCATCAAAGAGTTCAACGAACACAAGTCGAAGATGGGTATTAGATACTGTGCCGATTGGCTTTAGGCTAAGTGGGAGTTGTTGGGAATTGTATCCTAAATGTCAATCGTCAGCATGTTGATGATTAAATGAATTGACAAATAATAAAGTATTTTTGGCATTATTCATCATTTCATCTTCAAATGAACTCTTATATGATGAAGTCCTTAGGACTTATTATGATAAAGGAGGATTTATCTTGAGTCCTTAAACTTGTTCGCGACCAAATGATATGTTGTTACTAGGACGACAACATTATCGAGATTAGGTCGTTGTGTGACATATACGTTGGTTGTCCTCTTAACCAAGGAGTGTGGAGACACTGGTATGCCATACAGGTGAAGTGTAGGAGTACATTTCACTGAACGTGACCAATTCCGGAACGCTCTACTGTCGAGAGATGTTCCGAGTGGATATGGGTATAAGTTTGGCCCTCTGACCTGAGACCGCAACCTGTGACTAGCAAGCAACTCACTGTACTTTGGTACCGGACTACCTGAATTTCTAATTCAGTGACGGAAGGTCACTGGGTGCAGTCAAGTACTTGCGTAGTCAGTTGTGAGTCGAGATGGAATTGACCCCTCCTGAAACAGGAGATAATGTCTTGTGATTAATTTAGCAAAACCTTGGCCAGGGTAATCCAGTGAGGAGTCACGGGATATCTAAAGTTAATCACATAATGGATGTACTAATTATAGGGTTGACAGTGAGCTCTAAGTCATCCTGGCATTAGGAGTCAAAGGGATTGAATTATACAGTAACCATAGTTCAGGTTCCAGAATATTTGCTTCGCATATATTCGGCCTATCGGACGTCGGGTACCATTGCTAGATGGTCACATCGATTAGTGAAGGTTCCTATACTACCGGCTTAGGTTCGAACCTATGAGGTCACACGCATAGAAGATTCCTGATTGATCAAGAAGGCTGATGAATGATTAAGAATCATTCAGGGTAATTTGGTCAATTCGATTGGCAAATTATCTTATAAAATAATTAAAGTAATTATCGGAGGATTAATTAGTAATTAGATTGCTAATGAACTCAATTGGATTGAGTAATTAGACTAAGGATGAGCCAAATTGAATTAGATTCAATTCTGGGCTCAATCAGGTTTTTGACCTGATTGGATTAGGTCTGAATCAAGAGGACTTAGGTTGACCAAATTAAATTAGATTAAATTTGTGCTTAATTAGGATTGACCTAATTGGATTAGGTTCAACCCATGGTAATTGATCATTCTAATTGTTAGGATTTAATTAAATTAAATGGGTTTGATCTGAAACTGTTCGGATCTTGAAATCCACTTGTCACATATCCATGCATGGCGCCATAAATTGATTTTTAATATGATTAAAAATTAATTTAATTTATTTAATAGTGCCATGGGACACTTGGAAACATCAGAGACCTCTTTCATCATTAGATGGGTCGAAATGGAGAGATAAATTCATGAAAAGAATTGGATAAGATCAATTCTCTCTCTTCATGGCATATGTCATCCTTATCTTTATCTCACTTCTAATTAAGGTTGAATTTCGAATTTAATCATCACAAAATCACCACGTGATCCTCTAATCTGATTGGGGGCATGGGAATTTTTGAAACTTAAAAAGAACTACGTATGGCTTGATCCCCCTTATGAAGGGGTACGTAGGCAACCTGATCAGGTTCAGCCATGGTTCAAAAAAAAAAAAAAATCAGCATGCTTAACTCCGAAGAACCTAGGATTCACTTTCAGGAGGACTAATAAACTTGGATGGAAAACAAAATAGATTTGATGAGTTATAATCTACCTGCAAAGGAGAGAGCACGGCAAGTCCAACTCTTGGTTTTGGCATTATCCGGTCCACTAACACCTTACAATCAGTAGCCTTTAACTTAGTCGTTATAAGTGGCACACCAAGATACCTAATCGGAAGCACTCCTTCATTATACCCGAGGATATCCAAAAGCTGCACTCGAAGCTCGGAAGGCACTCCACAAATGAATATGCTGCTCTTATTTGGATTGGTATAAGTCCAGAAAAGTCTTGAAATTGCTTAAGACAACCATCGATCAAAGACACAGAAGCCAAATCCGCTTTACAGAAAATCATAAGATCATCTGCAAAGCACAAGTGAGAGATCTTTTTCTTTTCCACAATGCCAATGGTACTTGAAACCATTGTCCCTTACCATATTAGCCATTAGACCCGAAAAGACCTCCATGGCTAGGGACAAAAAGATAAGGTGACATAGGATCCCCTTGGCCGGCAAGCCCCGACCCCCTGGGAAGAATCCATGAAGTTCGCCATTAATAGAGATGGAGAAGCGAGTAGTGGAGATACACTCCGGCAATCCATTCTAACAACTCTATCCGGAAACCCCATACCGAACGGAGTCATATGCCTTCATTAGATCCACCTTAAGAGCACATCTCGGAGAGCCACCAGAGCGATGATAGTTCCGCATTAACTCTTGGCAGAGGATAAATATTATCACTAATATGTCGACTCGCAACAAAGGCCGTTTGGAAAGGTCCCACCAATCCCGGAAGTACCACCTCACCCTATTTGCTATGAAGCTTTGCAATACACTTGTAAACAGTGTTACAACAAGAAATTGGTCTAAAGTCCTTTACCTTGGTAGGGTTTTGAAACCTTAGGAATCAAAGAAAGTGTTGTAGCATTTACTTGTTTCAGAAGATGCCCAGAGGAGAAAAAAGATTGGATAGCCACTATGACATCTGCCCCAACATTCCCGCATCATTGCAGAGTTTGAGCTTTATCAAACTGATGTGTCTTTCTGCAGCCGGATGTTGAGCTTGCTAGCTTCTTGCCAGCCCTTTCTGAAGTTTCCCAAGCTCAAGCCTTCTTAAAGAAGCCAGAACTAAAACCATCTGGACCGGAAGCCTTGTTGTCCTTCAAAGAGAAACATCACCATCTTTATTTCATCATCTGAAACAGATCGATCTAAATCCTCCCTCTGAATCTCAGTGAACCGCTTTTGAAAGGACTCGCTGAAGCATGTCCTCATCAACTCTTGCAACCTCATGAGAACCTAGAAGATTCTGAAAGAAACTGCATAATGGTGTCACTAACCTAACCCGGAGTCTCCACCCAAGCCCCATCATTAGTAGAAATAGATGTGATTTTGCTACGACTCTGAAAAGGCTTCATAGATTGGAAGAAGAACCTTGAATTTTTGTCTCCCAAATTCAGCCACTGAACCCGAGCCTTTTGCTTCAAAAAACTTTCTTCCGCTCTGCTCAACTCCAAATAATCCTTAATAAGCCTTGACTCCTCGGTGTGAAAAGTCGATGTCAAGGGGATGATGCTGAATCATACGTTGTACCTCCTCCAAAGCCTCTTTAGCTCGCACCACTCGCCGAGGCAAATTGGCAAAGAACTCCTTATTGAACTTTTTCAACTCCCCTTTCAAATGCTTCAACTTATGGCATAGTTGATATATCGGACTTCCTTTTACATCTATAGCCCATGCCTTATCTACCACGGATAGAAATTGCGGATGCTCAGCCCAAAGATCAAAGAACTTAAATGGTGTTTTTCGCGAAGGTAAGGCAGCAAGTGTTACCACCATTGGAGAATGATCCGAAACACCGGAGGGAGGAAAGTAAGCTTCAGAGCCTGAAAAGTCACACTCCCATGTCAAATTGGCAAGGACCCGATCTAGCTTCTTCATAATAGGAGCCTTGTCCTACCGATTAGACCACGTGAAGAGACAGCCATTCTGTCATAAATCACTTAGGCCAGATTGAAATAAACAAGTAGCAAGGTCATTCTGCCAAGAAGGCCAAACTATGAGAGCCCCCAACCATCTCCTCTTGTGACTTAATAGCATTGAAGTTCCCCATGAGCACCCATGGAGAAGATTCCCAACCCACACTGCGAGAAACTAAATCAGCCCACAATTCACTCCGCTTAATAGGGCAATTATCACCATACACAATCGAGACAATGAAAGAGGAATCCTTAGCAAGATCCCTAACATGCACATGCATCACTTGGTCGGATGAATTTATAAGAACCACATCCACCTCCTGAGGATTCCAACCAATCCAAATCCATCCATGAGAAGAAGCATTATAGTTGCATAGTAAACCCTAATTTCGAAAGATGGTGTTCGCCACCTTTTCTTTATTTCTCTCTTTAACTTTAGTTTCTACCAAACCACAAAGTGACAGTCTTTCCTTTTGAATAAGTTGTTGCACTTCTGAATGCTTGAAAGGGTCATTCAAACCCCTAACATTCCAACAGCCAATAATCATTAAAACTAAGAAAAGAGAGAGAAATCAAGCTCCATAAAGGATTACCCCCATTTACCCCCCCTCAGGGAGTAGTATTTCCGCCCTTTCTTGCCCTTGCCACCTCACCCTTTCATCTTCTTTTTTTTCAAGCGAGTCCTTAGCCTTAATAGCCAACTGACTAGCCATAGGAGTAGTAGCACCATCAGCAAGGTTGAGGGTACATGGGTTAGGAAGTCCTCTACATCCATACCATCTGACCCCACTGCTCCTCATTCTCCCATCTCTGATATGACCAGAACATCTCCACAGATCCTTCCACTTTCCCATCCATAGCTGGTCCCTCATCCACTGCCGGCCCTTCGTCCTCTGCTAGACCTTCATCCACAGTGCCACCACCTTAGCAGCCTCTAGAGGTCAGAATTTATCCTGAGCAGCTTAGAGCTTTGAGGGATGACATTGTGAGGAAACTCAGAGGTACCACCAGTACACCCTCCACTGAGTTGACCCCCTCCACAGTAGCAATGTCTGTCATGGTAGCTGAGGTCAAGGAGGAGCTGTCCAGTCTGAGGAGTCTCGTTCAGGGTCATTATATGAGATTCTCCGAAATTCAGGAAGCTACCAAACAAATGCAAAACTCGGTGAGGTCCGAGCTACTAGGCCTGAATCAAGGAGCAGAAAGGGTTGCAAACGCGGTGATAGACAAGCTTGATACAATCAATGAAAGCGTAACCCAACTGACCCAAACTCAAGCTACGACTACTTCAGAAATAATTGCGCAATTGGGGAATCTCTCTGAAGCAGTTAGCTTGGTTATGCAATACTAGTGAAGAAATCTAGGAGCTTCATCTTCTTCTTCTAGACGTCCTTAGACTTGTATTTTGTTTTTATTTAAAGCCCTTTTGGGACTTTCAATCATTGTACTTAAATTTTGTAATACTTATAATGAATTGAAGCCTTTTTCTAAAAACTTGTGTATACTGTGCTTTCTGTGTTATGAGCATTGTCTACATTGATTCTTTGATACTTCACCTTTTTGCTATGATGACAAAAAGGGGAAGAAAATATGATACATTGTATTTAAAGGGAATCACTAAACAAGAAAATTTTTTAAGCAAAATATGATTTGTTCTTTATGGATTCGATACCTCGAGGCTCATTATCTCTCTGTTAGGGCTCCTCAAAGAGTAATCTCCAGAATCTATTCAAGGGATATTCGGAGATTAGTTGAATCATATTCAAGAATAAATCGTCAGATTTTCTCTTCTATAATTAAGAACTTAAGCTTAAGTTTAAAACATTAAATGAAAATTCAGAAAACTCCAGCAAAATTCAAACAAAATTGAATGCACATGCTGAGGGAGAGAATCTGAAATTCTAAGAAAGTAATTTCATTAAAAACATATAAGCCAAACAATTGATTGCATGATTTGAAGGCTTATATAATTCCAAATGAAAGGAAGAGCTTTAATTTCAAAGTATACTGACTCATTCCTTTTAATTTTGGATACACTAAATGACTAGACATTTGAATTCATTTCAAAACTTTATCTATGAATCATTCTTTGAATGGGTAATTTTCTTTACAAATACTCAATGTTTTGCCATCATCAAAAAGGGAGAGATTGTGGAGTAATTGAGTATTCCCTAATTGATTTTGATGAGCACAAAATATTTTGAGTATATCTTATGTTGTACTAATAAATTCAATCTAGTATTTCAGGCAAATATGTGTGAATTTCTGTTTAAGTGCCTCGATCTTTGGTTCAAAGTAAATTTGGCTAAGTGTTGGACTCAATTTGAACCAAAGTCTGCATCACGAGTCAACTCCGATGGTTTGATGTTTCTGGCACAAGCTCGAGTCGACTTCGGAACTTCTCGAGTCGACTCCGACTGAGAACAGATAGAAAGACAGAACGATGGTTTTCAGACCCTGTCAGCGAGTCGACTTCTGAAGGTTTCGAGTCGACTCTGATGTTTGGCGAGTCGACTCCAGATGGTCCCGAGTCGACTCCAAAAGGTAACAGACAGAAAGACAGAACGACGGATTTTAGACCCTGTTACCGAGTCGACTCCAAAAGGTTGCGAGTCGACTCCCAGTATGTCCGAGTCGACTCCCAAAGGAAAGCAGTCTGAAAAGACAGAGACTCACTTTCGGAGATCCTGTGAACGAGTCGACTCCAAGTGTTGCAAAGTCGACCCCCAAGATAGTCGAGTCGACTCCAAGGCAGAAATTCAAAAGATAGAGAATCAATTTTTCGGTCTCTGAGAACGAGTCGTCTCCCAAAAATATCGAGTCGTCTCTCAAGTCAGCCGAGTCGACTCCAAGTAAACCCCAGTTGACTCGAGGAAGAAAAATAGAAAGTTGAGTTCTGGAACCCTGAGAACGAGCCGACCCCTAAGTGCCCGAGTCGTCTCCAGCTGTTGGCGAGTCGACTCCAGTTTGGTCCGAGTCGACTCCAGGACGAGGCATGCACTTTAATTCAAATCTGTAACAGCGGGCGAGTCGTCTCCAGTAAAGCGCGAGTCGACTCCAGATCGCACGAGTCGACTCCGATCCCAACGGATATATTGTCAAGATGTGCAGATGGGACAGAACGACTCCAAATCTCTCTCTAATGGCTAGTTTCGAATGGAACCACTTAAATAGCCAGAGTGAACAGTAGTAGAGAACAAAAAAGCTATTCCATCTAAGCATTAAAGCATTTCAACCACCAAGAGCTTCCGTTGAGTAAATCTAAGAAAAAGAAGGAAGAAGTGCATTCAACTCAAACCGAAAAGTGCTTCCTTCGCATTCAAGGCTCTACTACTGTCCTCCATTATTCGGCACATTCAAGAGAAGACTCAGAAATCGAGAAGCCCCCACTTCCTCATCTAAAATCTGTTTGAGGGCTTCTAATCCAACTTTGTTTATATTGTCTCACACTTGCTTTTTAGAAGCTTTCTTTGAGAACTTTTAAACTCTTATTTTGTATACTTGATTCAATCAGGGGATTGAATCAAGGGTTGTAAGATTTGTTGGTGAGCCAAAGATAAAACCAACAGTGTAAGGTTGTGGTTGGTGAACCGGGAAAAATCAACTGGATTTGATTGTGAATCCGGAGAAACAATCGGATGGTTCTAGTCGGTGAGCCTGTCAAAACCGACCGAGTTCGTTGTGATCTCGTGAAAACAACAAGTTGGGTTGTGAGCTTGTAAAACAACCGGCTGTAATCCTAGAAATTGTAGTGAACTTCCAAGTGCGGCTTAGGGAGTGAACGTAGGAGCAAGAGTTGGCTCCAAACCACTATAAATCTTTCTGTGTTTGTATTGCACCTTGTCTCTTTCACTCTCTTCACTCATTGCATCTAATGATCTAACTAATTCACTTGCATTATATTTAGTTAATCGCTCACCTTATTTTTAATTGAGCAATAATTAATTAAAACCCAATTCACCCCCCCTCTTGGGTTGTCTTCTTGGGCAACAGTTCGTATTGGTGATTCATATCCTAATTTTGTTTATTATTTTTTTATATTAGTTGCAGTTCAATTAGTATTTTAATAGAATGGACAAAAGTTGGATAAATAAGTCGAGATCCAGTGCCGAATATTTGAATGGAGTTCAGAATTTTATTAAATTTGCTTTTGAAAAATCTGAAACGAATGAAAATATTTTTTGACCATGTCAAAAATGTGTAAATTGTTTTGCTATCGCTCCACAAACTGTTGAAGAACATTTGGTATGGAATGATTTTCTGAAGAGTTATTTAGAATGGATATTTCATGGAGAGTCTAAATTGTCGTCTTCATCTAACCAACCCTTAATTATAGAACGCACTGCTAGTATTGGATCTAGTAACACAATAGAAATCCTGTTGTAGAAGATGATATGAGAGGCTTACTCAGAGATACTCTTGAACATAATATTAGAAATTTAACAGATTTTAGTGGAGAGCAATAATGAGCTCCAATAGGTGATGAGCATACCGTTACTGAATCTATACATGTTACTGATTTAACATTGATATAACATTTTTGACTTTGATATAGAAAAAGTTTGTCCTTCCTACAAATAGCCATGATTGGGTGTTGAAGTCCATCAACCGCAAATGAAAAGAATATAAGGCGAAGCTAAAGGCAGATTGGAAGCACGAGGGCATGACTGAAGAGGAGGTGGCCCGTATTTATCCTCTAGATGTAATCTCTCATCAGTGGAGGGAGCTTGTCCACTACTGGTTTTCCGAAAGAGCTCAGGTTATGTATATTTTTTCAATACCTTAGATTGTATTTACTATTATTATAGATTAGAAATTTATACATTATATAAATTACATTGTTTATTAATTTTTGGGGAAGACATATTCCAACATTGGTAGAGCTGCTCGAGCATCGCAGACTGTTCCTCACACTTCAGGCTCAATGAGTTATGCGTAGCGTAGAGCTGAATTCGTAAGTTTTTTTGAAACTCTTAAAATTTATCTTAAGTTGTTCTATCATATAGCATGTATACTTTTGAAATATACTTTTTGTTGTAGATGGATGATAATGGGAGGGGGCCTGGTAGGGTGGAGTTTTATAAGATGACTCACACCCACCGAGATGGCAGTTTTGTTCGGAAAAAGTCAAGAGATATAGTTGTATGTATTCAACTTTGACTTGTGCTGTATTTTTTTTTTGTTCTATTATTGGCATACATTAATTTGACTTTTTCTTTTTAGAGATATAGGATAGGAAAACAAATCTTATTTCAGAGCACGTCGAGGAGTCATCATCATCCGATGCGACCAGTCATATTGAAGCTCAAGTGCTCGCTGATTGATGGGCCCAGAGCATTATGGTCGAGTGAGGGATTACGATGTTGGAGTTACCCCCACTCAGTTGTCTTCAGTGGGCACGTATACGAGAAATGCCAGAGAAGGTAGTAACACTGCAAAAATTCATCATCTTCAAGCAACTATTGAAGAGCTGAAGCAGAACCAAGCAAATTTGCAGTCTCAGCTTGCGAATATTTCATCCATATTATAACGATTTCTCCCTTCTCAGGTAAATAACTATATATATTTAAATATTTTACAGATTATTAATTATAATATATGAGTTAATGTATCACATTATTCCTAACTTCTAAGATTTTTCTTTTTTTTTTTGTAGATTTCTGATACTTCAAACGCTCGTAGAGATGATGATGATGGAGCTGAATCCCATCCCTGATGCCTTCTAGACTATTTTTTATAGAGTTTGATATGTATATATTTCTTATTTTTTAGAGTACATTGTAATTCTAAACTTATTAAGCAAATTTTTAATCAGATATGACAATATTCATATTTCGAACGATCTGAGTATTTGTGTCAATGTGTCAATGTAATACAGGTTCATTTGTTATAATGTATGTTTTATAATATGAATTGACATTTTTTTAAAATACAATTCTCGACGCTTTTAAGCGTCGGTAAAAGACGTCGTGGCACAGCCCCGGCACGCCTATGCCGACACTTCAAATGCTTATATTAGCATCAACAAATGCAGTATTTTTCGATGCTTTGAAGTGTCGGAAATTGTCGATGCTTTAAAGCGTCGGGAAAAATCGAAGGAAAGCCGTGAGGAATTTGTCCGCCGGGTTATCGCCGACGCTTTATAAGCATCGGAAAATCATAGTTTTTGCCGATGCTTTCGTCTTGCATCGGCAAAAAAATTTTGCCACTCCGGTATCACCGATGCTTTGGCGACGCTTTGCTTGGCCTAGGCGGAAATTTAGCAACGCTTATAAGCATCGTTAAAGATTGCAAAAAGCGTCGGGATAAGTTGGTTTTTCTGTAGTGTATATATCAATTCGTACTTTGAATATTCATTATTGGAACTATTTTCCTATCTCTTCTTAGTCGTAGTTAATTAAAAATAAGCGATCTAATTAACTCTAACTACTAAACAACCAAGACAAGCGCTAAAGGTTTAATCTAGTAGTAGCCTTAAGAATTAGAGAGATCAATGAAGCTAAACAACACAAACACAAGCGGTTGCATTTAATTTAGTCGGACGTTCTTCCTAAAATCTGAAAATTTCTAATGTAGCAAATCATTAAATCTTAGTTGCTTCACAGATTAGAGGGATCAAACAATTACGGATCTGATATCTAACCTAGCAGTGGATTGCAATGAATAATAAACTAATAGGCCTCCTAGTAATTAAATGAAACAATCATCAAAATAGGCACAGAAGAACATCCGATACTCAAGCATAAATTGAACAATAAAAATAATTCAGATCTCACAATTTTATGGATTTCGAGGCTTCTGTTTTCTTAGACTAATAAAAGCTTTAACCACACAGGGCCATGGATGCAAACTTCGAAGGAGAAAAGAGAAAGAGAGGCGTCCTCGAAGAGCCGTCTCCGCAGCCTTCCTTTTATCTTTTATTCGTAGAAGCCCAAAAAGATCTCCTAACCATATTCAAATCCGACTAATTAAGGAAAATAAAATAAAGTCCTAATATAATTGGGAAAGTGGTGTTTCCAGCTAAGATTTTCGTGCATCAGATCTGGAGACCTCTGAAAATAGATCGAGTCAAATCCACGTACTGCAGGCTAAGGACGTGTAGCAACTTCAAGCCCCATTTTGACCTTGATAACACCAGTATCTCTCAAAACTCAAAACATAAAAGTTGTAGAGCTTTTTTTTCTTCATTCCACAGCATCTTGAATCATCTCAATTGGAGCTCGGATGAGAAAGTTATGCCTAGATTATGAAATAATATCAAAACTATCTAAAATCATTCAATTAGCTTCGTTCTGCACTTAATGCCTCCATTTGCATCCTAAATCAAAATATAAGAATAATGAGTACATTTAGGCACAAAATAAATATAAAAGACTAAACATTAAGAAAGAAAAAATATGATATTTTGCATTCTCATCATTTTCTCTATCCTTGGTCTCTTCATCGACGATTTTCCCATATAGGCGGCTCGCACGTAGGCTCTTTAGGTGGACAAACTAGCTCCACCAGCAGTTTTTCCACCGGCTATGGTGTTAATGACTCCTATTGTCGATTGATTATCGGGCCTTGCCTCAAGAGAGGGTCACTTCTGACTAGTATCGGCTCAGCCTCAAGGGTTTCGAAATAGGTGCCTAGGTAGCCTTGTTGAATTAAGGCCTCGATCTCATTCTTCAATTAGAAGCAGTCTCTATCTCATGCCCATGGTCACAGTGGAACTTGTAGTACCACATCATGTCCTTAGGAGCCATAGGCTTCATCTTTTGCGGTCACTTCACATAGTTGCGGGCGTGGATCTCCATGAGAATCGGTTAGCTTGGAGTGTTTAGAGGTGTATATTTTTCAAACCTTCGAGCGGGGCTTCTCGATTGGTGGGGGACTTCTTCATCCCCTCTGGACTTCTTAGCAGGGGGTATCAAGTTATCCCGAGCCTGTTTATTATTTTTTTTTTGGCTGGGTGCACCCCCAGCTAACTCTTACCGAGTTGCCATGGCCTCCTCAGCATTGATGTACTTGTCTGTTCGAGCTAGTAACTTGGTGTACTCTTTTGAAAACTTTTTCTCTAAAGAAAAAAGGAACCAAGAGGTCTTTAATCCACTCCTCAAGACAGACATTGCGGCCGAATGATTAAGGTCGCGTGCTTCTAAAGTGGCCGCATTAAAGCGGTTGATGTAGTCTAATAAGGACTCATCATTTCACTGCTTGATGGCAAAAAAGGTGTCTGAACTCCTTCTCGGCCTCTTATTGTTCATGAAGTGAATAGCAAACATCCGGCCGAGTTGCTCAAATGAATGGATCGAGCCTAATTGTAGCCTAGTGTACCATAACTGAGCTATCTTATGAAGGGTAGTCAGAAAAACTCTACACATCACTACATTAGGGGAAATCTGGAGCATTATGAGAGCGTTGAAGCTCTCCAAATGATCTAGAGGGTCCGAGGTACCATTATATATCTCCAGCCGCGGCATCTTGAAATGGAGGAGGGGGGGGGGGGGTAGGATTCCTCATTATCTTCGTCTCGGTCTTGACTAGCTTGGTGCTAACACAAGACTTTGAGGTGCTGGCGCATCTCCTCGAGCTTATGAGCAAGATTGGCCTCCCTTTTGGAGACTCCATTAGGTCGGTGGGAGGAGGAATGGCTGGAGGCCAACTCCTCCCAAGAGAGGAGGTTTATAGATCGAGACAGGTCCTCCTACACATGACTTTGTGACTGGTTGTAGGGGCTCTGTAGAGCCATGGTAAAATTGTGATGACAGGTAGGTTGGTCGAGAGGCACCTGCCCCCCACTCCAAGACAGGGAGCGTCGATCCGAGGGGTCTAGGCTCTCACGATGGTCCTCCTAGTGGGCCTCATGCTGTCGTGGTTGCTGGGGGGTGACTAGCTGCTGCATATATTAGATAGCAATAGTCAGCACTTGGACTTATTGAAGGAGCGCTTGAAATTGTTCATAAGTCACCACCGAAACCATCTATGGCTCCAGCGGGGGTAGAGCCCTCTACGGGCTCTGTAAAGAGCCACCGAACTCCTCTAGTGTATTTGGCTGGGGATTAGAAGGTGCTGGCTACACCCTTCATCACCTTATAGTGATGAAGAGGCGAAACCTCCCAGGGTGATCAAGGCCCTTCCTCTAGCGATAATCTATTGCCGCTAAAAACTGACTGGCCTCAAGCATCACGTCGCAAGGCGTAATGATATTGAAGAGCTCAGTGGTCGGCTGCTTTGATCGGAATTGGGGAAGGTGAGCAGCAGTCGGTCGCTACAGTTGAGATCCTCGTCGGATGGCAGCACTCCAACTTGAAACAATGTAAAGCAAAAAAGTCCTCTGGCTGAAACGTATCCGATGGAGGATCCTCCGTGCTTAAGTCAATGCAGTTATTAGAAAACCAAAGGAGGTTGTCTTTCAGTTTGTTAGGTGTTCTTTTTGCTTGCTTACCTCCTCTGTCTCCTCATTTTTGTGCATATCCATTGAAGGAGCTTATCTATCTCTAGAGAAGTAGGACACATGGGTCGACTAGAAGTGATTGGCTAGAATACGTCATGGACATTAGGTGTGAATGCTTCGCACGCGGACGACATCCTGCCTATCATATTATTGGGATCATGATGATCGCTAGGTCCCCCTATTAAGATGTGGCCAATTGTAGAGAACCGATGATCACCAGGTCCCTTGCCATTGAAGGGTTCTAGCATGCTATAATGGGCAGCAAAAGCTAGGAATTTTAAAAATTTCTTGATAAAGTTCCTTAACATAAAACCCTTATAAGCCAAGATCACCTTAATGGAAGCAATCAAATAATATAATATAAATGCAGAAATAGAAGAATACCTCTAACGCTAATCCAATGTGCAGAATTTTCACTTGGTGCCCAAGTGTTCACCCTCCAACGTTGATCCACACGAAAACTTGATTTAAGTCTTAAGCTCCAAAGACTTTGATCCTTAATGCAGAATTCTTCTAAAGAACTCTAATGGCTTGCTTTCCTTTCTTTGTATTTTTCTTTAACCTTCTAAAATCACTTCTAATCCTTTTGTCCTAAAGAAGACCACCTTGTCTTGGCTTAAGACACACTAGAAGCAATGCTAGAAAGAAAGAAACTAATGTAAGAAAGAAAGAAGAGAGGAGTGGGGTGGAGTTGGAATCGGGATGAATTAAATCACCGGGAGCGATTTCCTTTTATAGATGGCGTGGGGATGCATCACCAAAGGATGCATCCCATCCACACATCCTTCAGATGGGGCGTGATAAGAGGAGAGGAGGCGCCACAAAAATAGGGAGAGGCGTATTCATGAAGAGGCGTGATAAGATGAAGCGCTAAATAAGGCGCTTCATTCTTATCCAAACGCCATGTGGTCCCCTCCCTTCTCACGCATGAAAAATGGGGCAATCCTTGTCCATTAATCAAAGCCTTGATGATGATCCAAAGGCCTTAATTGATGGCGCCATATATCCCTTAGACGTGATGAAGAGAGAGGAATTAAATGGATAAGATCAAAGGGAGATTCATCCTTATCCATTTAAAATCTCACGCTATCCTCTCTTTTCCCTTCACGTATTTTTCATCACCACGCCTCCAGATGAGATCCATCACGCCATCATGATCTCCCATCATCCCATGATGAAGATCCAATGGCTCCAATCTATGGCGCCATCCATTTGATCCTTCTCTTCATCCAATGTTGATCCAACGGTCAAAATTAAATAATTTATCAAATCTAATCCAATTATACTCAAACCAAGCCAATTAGGTGCCAACTCTTGGCTAACCCATATTAGAATATGATCTAATCAAATTAGATCAATTAAGAATCAGATTCGAATCCAATTCGAATCATATTCGAATCCAATTCGAATTAGGAGCTAAGGTTTGCAACACCTGCTAGGATGTTTATCTTGCAAACATGATCTAATCCAATTAGACCCTTAATAAGTTTTCTTGTGTGTGACCCATTGGGTTCCATACTTAGCCAGCAATAGGTGTGAGTGCGAGTTGACCCAACTTGATTAGAACTCTTCTAATCAATTTAAGTCCAAACTGCGCGAACCCGAACTTAACAATTAGAATCCTTTCTAATTGGTGATCAAATTAAACTCTTTAATTCGATCAAACCTATAAGACAAGATTGACGTCTAGCAACGTGTCATGTCTACCCGAAAAATATGGAATTTGATGGAAATACCAAAAATACCCTTCAGTGGCAAGTTACCGTGCAATTCAATCCTTTAATCAAACTGCATCCCAAATATGTATATGAGCATGAATATATATCAAACTCAATTTCATATTCATATTTTTCTCAATCTTTTAATGATAATTCAAATAATGAAACATTAGAAACTCTTTCTAATTTTCATTCTGCTTTGATCAAAGGCTTCCTGAATGTTGCCCAAGGTGACAACCCAAGAGGGGGGTGAATTGGGTTTTCTAAAAATTATGTTCCCTAATTTTTACTTTGAATTGAATGCAGCGGAATGATAAGATGTTATTTACTTAAGCTCTAGGCAATTACAAGTAAAGTAGTGGAAAATTAAGCTAGAGCAATTATACTATGGCCTTAGGGTGCAATTGATCTAAAATTAACTTATAGTTGTATGATCAATTTTAATCTATGTGTATGGTAAGAATGGAGAGGAAGCTAAGCCAATTCTAAACAATCACTTATAACTCTATAGAAAACAAAGCTAGAGATATTACACAATCAAGAATGAATGTAAGGCATGAAATACAAGAGATAAGGCATCACAAACACAAAGATGTATAGTGGTTCGGTGCACCCCAGCACCTACATCCACTCCCCAAGACCTCTTGAGAATTTCACTATAATCCCTCAGATTACAGCCGGTTGTTTTACAAGCTCACAACCCAACTTGTTGTTTTGCGAGATCACAACGAACTTGGTTGGTTTTCACAGGCTCACCGACTAGAACCACCCGATTGTTTTTCCGGGTTCACAATCAAACCCAGTTGGTTTTCCCAAAGGCTCACCAACCACAACCTTACAACGATTGTTTTCCGGGTTCACAATCAACCCAGTTGGTTTTCCCAAAGGCTCACCAACCACAACCTTGCAACGTTGGTTTTCCCTTTGGCTCACCAACAAACCTTAACCCCTTGATTCAATCCCTTGATTGAATCAAGTTACAAGATATTAGAACAAGAGTTTAAATCAAATACAAGCTTCTCAAATAAGCAAATATAGCAAATATAAACAAGCAAAGTAAAGAGAAGAAGCCCTCAAACAAATTTGTAGATGAAGGAACTCGGCTTCTTCTTTACTTGACCCTCTTCTGATTTTGCACGAAGTAGAGGATCACCAAGGTAGCACACAGTTGAAGAGGAAGCTTTGGGATTCACTTGGATGCTCTTCTTCTCTCTCTTTTACTTTATATGGCCCTTTTGTGCTTTTGGAAGATTTCTCTTGTAATCTCTTTGAAATCTCTTTCCTAAATGTTCTCTCCCACTTCCATACCTTCTTTCCTAGCTCTCCTCTTGATTTTATAGCTTTAGAGGGAGTGGAAACAAAAATCTAGCCGTTAGAGACAAAAATAGAGCCGTTGGAATCAAGAAAAAACTAGCCGTTATGCCTCCCAGCGTGCTGGAGTCGACTCGGCTGAAGTAGGAGTCGACTCGGCTGAAACAGGAGTCACTTGTGAATAGTAGTCTGTCGGCACTGTAGCTGGGAGTCGACTCCGCACTGTAGCGCTGAAGTAGGAGTCGACTCGAGCACTGTAGCACTGAAGTAGGAGTCGACTCGAGCACTGTAGCGCTGAAGTAGGAGTCGACTCGAGCACTGTAGCGTTGAAAATCAACTCTCTGTTTTTTTGTTTGTTCTCAGTCGGAGTCGACTCGTAGAGTATCGGAGTCGACTCGAGCACTGTTTCTTGAAACTCCAGAGTGCCAGAGTCGACTCTAAACTTCCAGGAGTCGACTCGAGGACTATTCTTTTGAATCTTTCTTTGAATTTGCTCCTCTAACTTGAATCATTTGAACTTGAAACTTGGGTCAATAAAGTGTAGCTTTCTTCCAACTTTTCTTGAGAGCTTTTGAGGCCTTCTTGTATTTTTCCAACTTGCTATATTCCTTGCAAAACAAATTATCTTTCTTCTTGCAACACAAACATTAGTATTTATACTTCAAGATTTTGTGATCATCAAAATCAATCTTTAAATCAATCTTTGGGTCATCAGTCTCCCCCTTTTTGATGATGACAAAACTTGGAGTATATGCAATATAAAATATATTGTGTTCTAGAAGTAATGCATAGCTAAGTTGTTTGAAGTAGAAAATATATATCTTTAAAATATACTTCATGATAATGCTTTAGATTTAATCAACTTAACATAATCAACACATAAAGCATTATGAGCATATACTTAGATATTTCTTCCCCTTTTTGACAACATCAAAAAGATAGTGAGACATTAAGCACAAAGAGAAGAATACTCAAATATTTCTTTTTCTTTTTGTACTCTGATTTGCATGTCAAATTATTGCAAGAATATGAATCATATAACTCAAGACAATAATGTTAGAAAAAGATTAATGAGCATAGACCAGAGCCAATTAAGATAATTTCAGAGGAGAACACATCGAATGTGATTCCAAAGATAGTTTTCAAATCAAGTGTAGGTGGAATCTTTCTTAAGTTAATTCAAGAAGTACCACAAATGATATTCAAGGAAAGCACGAATGGAAATCTAACCTCTCTTCAATAATAAGTATGAAAGCTTGTTCATTTAAGATCTTTTGTCCAATATATTAAGTATTTTATCAACATGAGAGCAATTTAATTAATTTTCAGAGCATAAGATCAAAACTTATATACTTGAAAAATATATCATCATGTTGGATCATTAATTCTTAATGACTTCAAAGTTCTTTTATGGTAATAAGAGCATTGGGGCACAAATACCAAAATATGGATTCATTCAATTTTTGATACATCTTAGAGCTCTTTTAAAGATTTTCTTTTATTCCTTTAGAAGATAAGCACAATTTGATACATAAAAATATGAATTGGCACAAAATTGAAGTTCTAAAGAGCAAGCCAATTAGGACTCATTAGTGAATTTCAAAATAGATTTTCTAAGGGATACTCAAGAAAATTCAACACATTATTCTCCCCCTTTTTTATTAAATTAGAGGCTCTTAAGATCAACTATTTGAATTGCAATTTGGTTCATGATTGATGCATAAGATATACTAACCAAATAACAAGCCTCAAGGTGTATCGTAAAGATTTTCAGATTAAATTTCAGATGATGCATATTGGAGAGTATTAGGATCACTTTTCATTTAGTATTCTTTCTCTCTCCTTTAGTTATGGATTTATGCGATTAAGTTCCATATGATCTTTCCTTCTGAAATTTTCTTTCTCCCCCTTAATTGATTGTTCCTATTTAAGAGTTTAGAATTTAAAGATAATGTTCAATAAAATTGTCAATCTCGAAAATATATTTTCTATAAGTTTCAGCATATTTTCATAAGACTCAAGGTTTGAGATAAGACAACCTTTATAGAACTCAACTCAAGGCAAGCAATGGCAACACAAGGAGGTTTATCAAAATCAATCCATAAAACATTCAAGATATTCATCAAATGGATGTAACCTTTTGCATTTAGATTGAATATCTAAAGCTCCCCCTCAAAAGATGCATTTTTCTTTAATCATTCTTTTCTTTGTTGAATTTCAGATTTTGATGATAAGCGTGAATAGAACTGAAATTCTATGATATCGAGAATGTAGAGTAATCTAGAATTATTCAAAATTTGTAGCAATTACTCTTTCTAATCCTTCAAGAACAAGTTATGCTTTCTCTTAATCTTAGAGAAAATGTATAGAAATATTAATCAGAAAATGATTCATTTGAAGCTCAATTTCTTTCAAAAGCATTTACATTTTCTTTCTTTTAAGAATCATTTGAGTGAGCTGAAATATTTCTAGCTTTAAGATCATTCACTCTATATATATATTTTGATGGAAGTCTTTAAGAATGTAGGAGAGAAAAATATATAGATGATCATTGAGGTATATATATTTATAGAACTCAATTTCTTAATCATAGTTTTTCAGCAATGTATACATGAAGCACAATAACTCTTTTCAATATCAAAATAAAATAATATATTTAAAAATATTTGTTTGCAATCAAGATCATCGAAAGACACATCATTTAGACCAATATTAGTACACTTTAAAGATAAGAAATGATATGTTTCAGATGCGTATCGGAGCAAACAATCAAGGCATCAGAATTATTCTATTTTTCTTAAACTATAGTTTTTATCTAGAAATCATATTGAGTTTAAGCTTTTATACAAAATCAGATTCTGAATTTCATAAAGATTTTCAATAGAGGCTTTCAAAATCATAATTTGAGATATGTATCTTCCATATTGTAGCTCATCTTAAATCATTACGATTGAAAACACATATTTCAAACATATTAGAGCATATTCAGAATCTTTGTATTTAATGTTGAGTTTTGGTACGAATTAGAACATTATATACCAAATTTAGGCAAGTTGAAGGATAAAACAAAATCAATTCATTTTGTCTAAATAGAGATATCCTTCTCTTCTCCTTTTTATAAATTTATTTAACTTTCAGATTTTAAAGATGGTTGTGAACGACAAATCTGAAATTTCTTTTCAATAATACCAAAAAAAAATTTATGTAGTATTTCAAACATTCAATCAAATTGTCCAAGCATGGAGCATTACAAAATATTGAGAACCCATAATTCAAGACATCATGCCACATGCAAAATATTTTATGTGTTAAGTTATGCATTAAAATATTAAGAACAAGCATGTCAATGATCAAAATCAATTCTTTTCAAATAAACTCTCCCTATTTAAATATAATCTTGCACTGATTTCATCCTTAAAGTGTGTTTTTAAGTGATTAAAAATTTGACTTGATTCTTCTTATATACTTTCATTTACTTTGTCTTTCATTTTTACTTTCTTATGCTCTATACTCTATTTGCTCCCTATCCGGTGGAGTTGGAAGGGGCACGAGGTACTACCACTAGCCTCCCTCTTGTGCCATCCCTAATATACCCTACACCGAATAGTTGGGTCAAATAGTGCCGGGTACTACCACTAGCCTTCCCATTGGCACCATCCCTATGATGAGCAATATAGAAAGGTTAAAATGTTCACTTCAAACTCTCCCTGTTTAAGTGTTATTAATTACGGATTTTATCCCTTCCAAAAGAATGCTCACACAAGTCTCACAAATGTGCCGAATATATTATGCTTGTTTTGCTTTTCCTTAAGATTGGAGTATTTGCCTTTACTTAGATTTTACTTCTCTTGAATAATATCCATTTTCTTTTCTTTATCTCTCTCTTTTTGTTATTCTCAAGTAATTTACATGAAAGAGCAGAATAAAGAAATAATCTTATGTATCATATAGATGTATATCATGCAAACAATATTTTCATTATGCTCAAGAATTCATAGCTTCTCACAAGTCATTTTAAATCAGCATTTTAAGCATATACTTGTGTATTTCATGGTTATGATATAGGCAAAGGAATATTTTAGTTTGAGCAAACCATGAATCAATTTCTAAAAGCATAAGTCAATTAATACATATATAGACATGATATCAAGAAATTAATAATTAAAGATTTTAACCATGCCACAATAAGATTTAAGTTATTGACTTTGCTCAGCTAATTTATGAGAGAGGTATCTAAAATTACCGATTCATTCTGCATTCTTCAAGTCAAATACCTACTAGATTTCTTATGTGTAACCTTTTAGCTGAAGAAAGTCCTCTCTCTTGTTTGCATGTGAATGTTTATTGTACCTTTCATGGAGGTGTCCTTCAAGTTGAAATTTCTTATTTCTTGCTCATAGATCCTGCATTATCAACAAAATCCTTTTCTTTTTTTTTTGAAAGAAAGTCATTAGTTTCTTCGAGATACAAAACATTCATATAGCATATTTCTTAACTAGGTGACTCAACATAAGATATGATAATAATTGAATGTTGAGTCACTTTACTCAAGAGATTGCCTGAATATAAGCAAACATATGTCACTTGAACTAAAGAGATAGTTTCATTAACCAAGATGGTTTAAGGACAAGCATGTGAAGCAATAGGAAGATTCATTAAGGTCAAATCAATTTCTTATTTTCAAAATCAATTTAGTTTAGATTTTATTTGCTTAAGATAATTATCAATAAGACATGCTAGCTAAGTTTTAATCAACTTATCTTAAACAGTTGTTTCTATCAAAATTCAGATTATGATTTATTTGTTATCAATAAAATATGATTCATTAGAGTTAGATTGAAGTCTTGCACAAGGGCACATAATGAGCATATAATCTGGTCTACTAGCTATACGATAAAATACTTATTCTATCATGCTTCAATATAGCTTTAAAATAATAGATCTACTTTGCTCATCCTTTTCAAATTCTACAAGATGGGGTCATAGATATACCTTCTTCATGCCAATCTTCTATAAGAGTTTTCTTGTGGACTAACTTTGGTCAATGAAGATCCCCTTTTTTGTTTGTCTTAATTTGGAGTTCAAAAAAAAATGTTAATTCATTCATTATACATATTTCAAACTCACTTTGCATGAGCTTAGTAAAATCTCCATATAAATCTTCATTAGTAGAACCAAAAAGGATGCCATCAATGTATGCTTTGAGCAAGCAAGATATCACAAATTCTTCTTTTTAATGTATAGATTTATTACTTTTTATCAAAAAGTTACTCAAGCTTTTATATCATGCTTTTGATGCTTGTTCCAAATCATATATTGCTTTATCATATTTGTAATGAGTGTTTTCAAATAAGGTGGTTATTCTACATAGACCCCCTTTTTAATGAAATAACCACATAGGAGTGCATTCTACACATTTATTTGACAAAATATAAAGCTCATAAAGTAAGCAAATGATAATGGTGATCTTAACTTCTAATCATGCAAGAATTTCATCAAGATCTATTTCATCTTTTCTTGATTTAGTCCTTTAGTAGTCATCAATTTTTCTTTATTAAGTGCATTTCTGAAAAATCCAATTTGGTTCTAATTATTAACAAGTTTTCAGATTGTTATATGTAAAAGATTAACCATATACATATATAATTTGATTTCAGTATCTTGATACTAAATCATTAGTCTCATAAAGAATAAAATGAATTGATATTTCTACAACTAGAATCTTTTCATTGAATGTTCTATATGCATTGCTTGATGAATGATATCCAAAGATAGAAATATCTTTATCAGATTTGGCATTATTTTCAAGAAACCATATCAAGCATAACATATACTACTGAAAAATATGACAGATATGCAATAGATCATTTTTTATTTTTTAGAAGATCAAATGGAGTTTTCATCAAAAAATAGATCTAATAGAAACCATATAGATGACAAGCAATGATGATAGCTTTTAGATGACCATCATACAACATTGTCTTTTTCATTTCTTCAAGGATTCTATTAAATCTATTTTACTCATGGTATTCTTGGTGCAGAAACAATTGTATTCATTATTATTTTCTGTGCACGGCTTAATACAAAATTGGTTTTCAAAACTATGCCATGATACTTCTTTATTTTTATAGTTTGCAAACCTTTTTCATTTGAACCCTTTTTGTGAGTTTGTGCCAATATAGAAAATATTTCAATTTGAGTGCCAAGAACAAAACTAATGTAAGCTTTTGAAAACTTAGTAATGGAAACAACATCTTTAGATTTAGAAATTGATTTTTGGTTGTTTCCTTAGTTAACATGCATAGCAAACTTTGACCTTTCAGAAGATAATCTAAGTAAGCCAATGGCAAGGTCTTTTGAGATTAAGTACATACTAGCATGAGTTGATTTTATATGCCAAAGATGGTTTCTTTAATCTTGGTATTCATAGTGCATATATTCAAAGGCATACCAAGTACACATTTTCATATCTATGATCGATAAACAATAATGCCATGGATAAAAACTTTCAATCAAGCATATAGAGAATTCATAGAGTTATTCTTAATAAATTGATTAATCATTTAGCAACTTATCCAATAGTGAGTAAAGCATACTATAAAATGAAGTGATTTGATTATATTTCCAAAAGTATTTTTTATATCACAAAATTGATCAATACTTGCAATTCATATTGTAATCAAATACTAAAGCAAAAAAAATGATGAGATGCAAGGGTTACTGATTTCATTATTATTATTTTTTAATTACTTTTCATAAGTATATTTTAAGTTTCATTTTTTGACGTGTGTCTAGAAGACCTATTTGTATGAAAGTTCTATTTGTTCCATGGGTATCTTGGCACACCTACATCTACATTCTCATATTTTCATTTTGGGTACCCAAGCTTGCTTGGGTCCTTGAGAGTTAGGACATATAGTTTCTTTTGGAACCCAAATTTGTTTAATTATAATAACTTTACTATTTGATTTAATTATGTTAGAACGATAGGTAAAGTTGTTATGCCCATTCTTTTCATGTTTAAAATAAGTTATCTTATTTAATGGTTTGCTTGGTGAATTGATAACCTTTTTCTCTAGAGATTTATTGTTAAGTAAAGGTGTCAAGCCAAGTTTTGATTTATCATAAGCAACATATTGGCTTTCAAACATCATTTTTAATCTTTCTGAACTTACAGTGAATTTGTTAATAAAAGATTTTAATTGGTTAATTTCTTTACTTAAGTTTTGATTTTCTTTAATTAAACTCTGATTTTTTTGAATCAATTGTTCTAAATTTAACCTTAAGCTTTCATTTTCAGAATTTAGTTTATCTTGTATTTCATCACTAGAATTTCTTTCTTTTGAAATTTTCAGATTTAGTTTCTTAAGATTTTTATTCTTCATAGCTAATTTTCTACATTCACCATACAAATCATGAAAAGCATTTAATAATTCATCATAAGGAAATTCTTCTTAAAAATCATTTGATGTAAAGGTAGATTCAGATTTTACCTTATCTTCTTGTGCCATGAAGCACAAGTTAGTTACCTCTTGTAGTTTTTTGGAGCTAATATCATCATTGTTGCTTCTAGCTTTCATTTTCTTGTTTGACTCTTTCTTTCTTTCATCTAGCTTCCTCTTCTTCTTTGTCTTTAGGAAGCTTTTGAATTTTTTTGTTGTTCTTTCTTCCTCGAGTCGACTCGGGTTTACTTGGAGTCGACTCGACTGACTTGAGAGTCGACTCGAGATCTTCGGGAGACGTCTCGCTCTCAGAGGCCTAAAAGATGATTCTCTGTCTTTTGAACTGTTCTGCCTCGGAGTCGACTCGGGCCTTGTTGGAGTCGACTCGGCTAACTTGGGAGTCGACTCTGAAATACTTGAAGTCGACTCGTCCACAGGATCTCCAAGACTGAGTCTCTGCCTTTCAGACTGTTTTTCTCTAGGAGTCGACTCGGACAAATGATCGGTTTTTTTCAATTTCAAAAATAAACCACGCAATAGCACGTATCCTGTAGGATAGTGACTACGGGTGTCGGTCCACAGGGATTGGAGAATAAGTTATTTTTCTTTTAAAAACAAATCAAGAAGAAGGATTTGCTAACTTGATTTAACTAAATTAATCTATGAGTACGAATTGAAATTTTATCAAAGTAAATAGATCTAGGGTTTGGAATCCACCACATAGCATTGCATCAAGGATGGTGTTCTTAATTTTTATCTTTTGGAGAGGCATGCAATTTTGGCTACAAGCCTTTTAAAATAAAAGCATACATAGTGTTAGGAAGATCCATCTTCGGTGTAGCATGAAGTGTCTACCTAAGTATGCTAATCTAGGATGCAGCACACTTCATCTTCCTAGGCATGGATCATCTTAGACTACTTTAGCAAACATGATTAGTAACTAGCATGCTCAAAATTTAAATATCATGAAGAAATATTTCATTGGAAATAAGAGTTTAAACAAGCTCCAAAATAATAAAAAAAGTAAGAACTACAATTGCCCTGATACATTGCTAGGGCTTCATCCAGCCCTAGACTAGATGTTTAGCCGAGCATGGCTTCCGGACGACCTCCCATCTTCAAATGAAATTGAGCACCTCTCATTCTTCCCAAAATATCACAAACTCTTCTCTTTCCCCCCTCCTTTCTTTTCTTTTTTTTTTTTAATTTCTTTCTCTCGGCTTTCTTCCTCTTCTTCTTCACCGAAACAGAGTCTCTCCCCTGTTTCTTTCTTCTCAACCGAGCTCCCCCCTCTGCCACCGAACGCCCTCCTCCTTTTATAGTGGATGAATGGCGTCAATGGCGTGGCTGGATCTTGGGAGGGATCCGTGGAGCGTTTGATTGTAATGGCCGAAAATGAAGCCGGCCGCTGGATCGACGGGAGGTGGAGGGAAGAAGATGAGATGGCCGCAGGATCGATGGGAGGTGCTGATGCGGAGTATTTGGATCTCGGAGAAGCCGGGGACTGAGCTGTAGATGAATGCCGAGCTGGGTTTCCGGCGGTTGGGAGCCGATCACGGCTTGGTGCTAGGGATGAATCCGGACGGAAAGATGTTGCAGATGCTCGGGTGGAGGGCGATTACTGGGTCGGAGGCATCACGGGCGGAAGAGGAGGCGGGAGATCCGGTCGCTGGCTGCGCCGCGTGGGGCTCGTGGCTGGAACGGAAGGGAGTGATCTGTGAGCCTGGGATGGTGGCTGTGCGGAGGCGTGGATGCAGGCGGATGAAGAGGCGGAGGGATGGCTGGATTACCGGCGTTCACCGCGTGCGGGCTGTTGATGGCCTCATCGCGATGGAGCTTGGAATGGGCTGGGGTTGGCACGGGCGGCGGATCGACGCGGGATTGACGGGAGGAAGGTGGACGGCCCTGATGCAAGGAGGGAGGAAGAAGATGAACAGTGGGATTAGTTTATATATATATTTTTTTTTGTAACACTGTTCATATGAACAGTGTTTTCACGGGACACTGTTCATATGAACAGTGAATCATGGATATTCAATTATTATTATTATTATTTTTGTTTTAAAATTATAAATTTTATATGAAGGCAGGTAAGGAATTGGGAATTGGCTTTGGATTTGAGGTGGGTCATGATCGTTGATTTGCTTGAAATTGTTCTTGAGCCCAATGTTATTTAAATTTAATTCTTGCTGAGCTGCTTCAGATCGAACTCGACCAGACAAGAGTAAAAATCGGACTGTGACCTAATAAAAAGGGTTAATCAAACTTTTGCCCCATACATAATTAATTATAACTTTCGATCGAGTCAGGACCAAAACCTATTTAATCATAGCCTTAGCTTGATTACAATTCCATCAGGTTACTAAACCGGGTCAACACAATCTCCTCCTTATATGTTTTCATGAAAGATTACAACCAGGAGAGAGACAAGTTCAAAGTCTGTTTTGAGAAAAAAATTATTTACCTCTTACCATATTTTAAATTTATTTCAATGTTTATTCAATCTTATGGTAAAGTATGTATTTATTAGTTTAAGAACATTGATAAGTGCTATGAAAAGATAACTAAATTATAAATTATTCAGCACTTATCACACCCCCAAACCTATGTTTTGCTAGTCCTCGAGCAAAATAAAACTAGAAAAGAAGAATTTTAACTCACTTTCGCAGGCATCGCGGTTACATTTACCATATGTAACAAGGCTTTAAACCCCTAGGTTATCCTAGTGGACGAGTTGTAGTCTCGTGAGGATTTTCAGTGAAAATACCCACAAACTTCAATAAATCATTTATCATAATTGTTATTATTAATTTTTTTTTTAAAAATCAAATTTAAGATACATAAATGATAAAAATTTCAAAGCACACATGGTTTTATTTACTAAGTCAGCCCAAATCCTAGGTTAAGATGCAATTCAAGTTGAAGTCATTAAGTTTCCGTTAGGGAGTTGTAAGACTTATTTATACTGGAGTGCTTGGTGAAATCTGGACCGTACACAAGCTAAGGGTTAATATTGCAAAGACTAGTAGTTTCCAAGGATTGGTCGAAAGGACCTGTTCACTGATTCAAAATCATTTTATCTGCAGGATTTCGAGAGTTGTGGATATTTCCTTTAGTACCTCACGGGCTTTATCTGTAATATTCCAGTTTACTCGAATTTTTACAACGACGGCTTTCACACTATTGTCTTTTTCAAGGTCAATACAGAGTTTTTTTTTTCTTTTTTCTTTTTTTCTTTTTATATATATATTGTGCACTTTTACTCTTGTGGTGATTTCTCCGTGTAACGAGCAATCAGTCGACAACTCTCACACCAGTTGGCATAAGGTGTCGGGCATCAAGACTCCCCTACGGACTTATGCTCGGAGTCCTCATCACAAGCCCACTTGACCTTTGACAATAGGTAGCCCTTTTCGATGTTCCTGACTAAATCCATTTTTATTGATTTTTTTTTTATTGGATTAGATAAGTATGATTCATCAGGGTCCAAGGTTGCTACTATACTATCAACATAATGTCGAGCCTAGACCTTAGAAGGGTCGGCCAGTGTGTAGTGAAATTCCAAAGTATTAATTAGCTTACAACTCCCTAAGAGAGACTTAATAAAAAGAACTTAAATTTGTATTACTTCCCACTAGTCATTGGGCTTTTAGATTTTATATACCTTGTGTGTTTATCATTCTCGCATAAATGTATATAAATTAGGTTTTTTTTTTTAACAAAACTTTTTTTTAATAATTTTTTTTAATATTATTTTATGAAAATAAATACATTTTTTTTTAAAAAAAATATTTTTAATTTTTTATTTTTTTTAAAAGATGATTTTTTTTATTATTATTATTATTATTTTAACTTTTTTTTTAATGAAAATCTAGATGAATACCCCCAAACCTAAACCTAACATTGTCCTCAATGTTAAGAAATAATCTAAGAGAATTGGGTTGCCTCCCAACAAGCGCTAAGTTTATTGTCTTCAGCCAGACACAGTGGGTCCTTAATTATTTTCATAAACAGGGTTCGTTAAATTAAGGGATTCGATCAATTGCCCGTCGGCAACACAGTCTACATAAGGTTTTAACCTTTGACCATTGACTTTTAAAACATGTCCACCATTGAGGTGTTGAATCTCTACTGCACCATAAGGAGAAACCTTTTTCACTACGAATGGTCCATCCCACCTAGAGCGAAGTTTACCCGGAAGAGTCGCAACTTGGAATTGAACAGCCAAACCTTTTGACCAGGTTCGAAGGACTTACGGTTAATATTTTTATCATGAAAAGCCTTAGTCCTTGCTTTATAAATTTTAGCATTTTCATAAGCCTCATTACGCAATTCTTCAAGTTCACTTAGTTGGAGTTTTTGGTGAGGACCAGCTACTGCCATGTCTAAGTTAAATTTTTTTATAGCCCAGAAAGCTCTATGTTCAAGTTCTACCGGTAAGTGACAAGCTTTACCAAAAACTAATCGGTAGGGAGACATGCCAATAGGAGTTTTGTAGGCGGTACGGTAAGCCCAGAGTGCATCATTTATCCATTGAGACCAATCTTTCCTATCGGGACGTACCGTTTTCTCTAAGATGTGTTTTAACTCTCTATTGGACACCTCGACTTGTCCACTCGTTTGGGGATGGTATGGGGTAGCAACTTTGTGGGTGATGTTATATTTGCGAACCAAAGCCTCGAAAGATCGGTTGCAAAAATGAGATCCCCTGTTGCCCAGATAGACAACCCAAGAGGGGGGGTGAATTGGATTTTTAAAATAATTTGCAACTAAAATATTTGTGGAAGACTAATTAAGACTTTAGCAAGATGATTAGTTAGTTGCTATGTGCTGTGAGTGAGATGAGAGTAAGAGAAAGGAACAAACAATCACAAACACAAGGTTTTTATAGTGGTTCGGAGCTAACCCTTGCTCCTACGTCCACTCCCCAAGTCTCACTTGGGAATTCACTATAACCCCCTGGATTACAGTCGGTTGTTTTACAAGCTCACAACCAAACTTGTTGTTTTACGAGCTCACAACGAACTCGGTCGGTTTTTCCTGGCTCACCGACTAGAACCACCCCGATTGTTTTTCCGGGATCACAATCGAACCCTTACACGTTGGTTTTAACCTAGGCTCACCAACCAACCTCTACACCCTTGATTCAATCCCCCGATTGAACCAAGCTAAGACAATATGCTATTAATGAGGACAAACAGAAAAACAGAGCTTCTCAAAAGCAAATATACAGCAATATTAATAAAAGCAAAGTTAAGAGCCCTCAAACGCGTTTAAGTTGGAGAAGAGAAAGGGCTTCTTGAACTTCGGGTCTCCTCTTAAAATTCTGGACGACTTGAAGGCAGGAGGAGATCTCTTTCAATGTTGGGAAGATGTGGTTGGAAGGAGTTAATGGCGCTCTTCCCTCTTTTCGTTGAAAAACCACTTGCAGAGAATGAATGCTTGATCTTTTTGAATGGAATGGTAGTTCTCTGCCTTGCTACAGTCCTCTGTGGCTATTTAACCCATCCCCCACGGAAACTAGCCGTTAGACACCTTTTTCTGCCCGTTCTGCACACTCTGTACAACCTGACAATATGTCCGTTGGGGGTCGGAGTCGACTCGCGCGATCTGGAGTCGACTCGGCTGTAGCGGGAGTCGACTCATGCTTTTCTGGAGTCGGCTCGGCAACTGTTCCGGATTTGAATTAAAGTGACCTCCTCGACGGGGAGTCGACTCGACTTAACCTGGAGTCGACTCGCCAACTTCTGGAGCTGACTTGGCATTCTCGGAGTCGGCTCATCCCATGAAGTCCATGGAGCTAATTTTCAACTTGGCCCACTCGAGTCGACTCGACAGTCCTGGGAGTCGACTCGGCGCTCAGAGCCCGAACTCCCGATCTTCTGTCATTCGCCTCGTCCAGTCTTGGAGTCGACTCGGACTGTTCCGTAGTCGACTCGGCTCTCAGTTTCCGAAACATACCCTTCTGCCTTGGAGTCGACTCGAGCTGTCTGGGAGTCGACTCGGCTCTCAGAGACAATAATTTGGTCTTTTATCTTTTTGGGATCGCGCTGTCGGAGTCGACTCGCGCATTGCGGGAGTCGACTCGAATCTCAGAGTCCGAAAACTGCTCTCTGACTTTTGCCTTGTGAACCACTGAGAGTCGACTATCGCTTTCTTTGGAGTCGACCTGCCAACCATCGGAGTCGACTCGCGTTCCACAGGAGTCGACTCGAATCTCAGGGTCGAAAATCGCTCTCTGACTTTTCTGTCTGTAACTCCTTGGAGTCGACTCATATTACTCCGGAGTCAACTCGGTAAGCATCGGAGTCGACTCGCGCACTTCAGGAGTCGACTCGCTGACAGGTTTTGAGTTGATGCTTTCTGTTCGTCTGTCTGTTCTCAGTCGGAGTCGACTCGTAATGATCCGGAGTCGACTCGAGCCCGTGCCAGTGATTCTGATACGCTTGGAGTCGACTCGTAATATTCTGAAGTCGACTCGAGTCTCAGACTTTGGTTCAAATTGACTTCTTAACTTATCCAAACTATCTTGAACCAAATCTAGAGACACTTAGACAAGATTTTCACTGAAGCACTCAATTGAATTCATTAGTAAACAAAAGATATACTCAAATGCTTTGAGCTCATCAAAATTAAATTGGGTTTTAATCAATCACTCCACAATCTCCCCCTTTTTGATGATGACAAAACATTGAGTATATGTAAAGTGAATTGCTTAATAAACAGGAAAATAAAATCCATAAATGAAAGTGTCTGGTTATTTAATTTATCCAAGCTTGAAAGGTGTGAAACAATAAATTTTGGAGTTAAAGCTCCCCCTTTCATTTGGAATTATATAAGCCTTCATATCATGCAAACAATTGTTTGGCTTATATATATTTAATGATTTAGCTTTCTTAAGAAAATTCAGATTCTCCCCCTCAACATATGCATTCATCTTTGTTTTGGTTCTCTGAATTTTCTTTTAATGCATTAAAGTTTTTGGACTGAAATTTTTGGTTTTTAGAGGGAAAATCTGTCAATTTGTTCTTGAGTTGGATTCAACTAATCTCCGAATATCCCTTGAATAGATTCTGAAGATTACTCCATTAGGAGCCCCAACAGAGAGATAATGAGCCTCGAGGTACCAAATCCACTAAGAACAAATTTCATTTTGATTCTTTTTATGTTGATTCCATTTACATATCTATTAAGTATTTCTCCCCCTTTTTGTCATCGTATCAAAAAGGAGGTAAGCAGAACACACAATCAATCATAGATCAAATTGCACAGAATTGAAGAGAATATGTCTACTCATTGTATTTATTTGTATGTAAAGACATTTTAGAATACAATAAGTAAAACAAAAAAAAATACATGTCAAAATAACACAAAAGGATCTAAGGCTTCCTCGAGGAGGATGCGGGTCCCCGAGGCATGCGCTCTGCAAGTAGTGTGACTGCATTGGTGACGTGCTCGAGCTGTCGGATAATGGCCGAGGTGGCCTTGCTATGTGTCGTATCGAGCTCGGTCACCGACTTCTGAAGTGTGTCCAGCTTGTCGGTGAGCACATTCGCCAAGCGCTCAGCCCCCTGGGTAGTGGTGCCCATATCCTGTCGGACGTTATCGCGCATCTTCCGAGTGGTGCTCGAGACTTCGCTCATGCTATGGAACTGGGCTTGGACCAGGAACCTTACATTGTCGATCTCTTCCCGCACATGGGCCGTCATCTCAGCCACGGCGGACAGGGAAGGGACCAACGCTGAAGAAGGTGCAGGAGAAGGAGCAGGCACTGAACCCCGGAGCTCCCTAAGTAGGTCGTCCCGGAGATCTCTAACTATCTCCTGCCGCAACTCCCGGAGCTGCTCAGGAGCGATCCGGACCTCCATGGGCTGAGTAGGTGGAGCTGAGGAGGAGGGTCCGGCTGAGGTGGAGGGTACTGGAGTGGAAGGCTGAGTGGGATAATCAGAATCAGGGTCTGGACTAGAAGAATGTCTGGTGGTATGTGTGGAGGTAGAAGACTTCCTAACCCATGTCCCCTCTACCTTCCGAAAGCCCATCCTGTGCAGGGTTCCCGTTCGCGTGCGATCTGTCCATCGCAATGCACGAGAGGGTTCCCCCTCAGGAATAGGGATCTCGGCCTCCCTAAACAACAGGGTGAACATCATGCCGTAGGGGAGGGTGAGCCTAGGTCTATCTAGTGGCTCACATAGATATCTATAAATAAGTTTTGGGAAGTTGACTGGGGTGTCCTGGAGAATATAGAACATAAGGGCGAGGTCCCTCTCAGAAACAAAATCGAAGCGGCCAGTCTTCGGGAAGAGGGACCTAGACAGGATGCTCAGGAGGATCCGCACCTCAACTGGAAGTGAGCTAGCGGATACCTCAACTAAGGGGGATTGAGGTGGATAACCTAGAATGGCCGTAAGGGCCTCAGTCCTATCCTCGGGGTGTGTGGGAGCCACCCCTACTTGTGGAAGGTGGAGGATTTGGGCAATGATATCCTCCGAGACGAACAAAGGGACACCGGCTACCGTGCCCTCTATACCCCCATCTCCCCTATGGACGGTACCATAAAACTCTCTAACTAGTCCAGGGTATGTAGGGAGATCTAGGGTAAGGAAATACTCTAGTTCCTGGACTCGCAACCTCTCTCCTATCGTAAAGCCCTCCCGAGAGAGATAGTCAAAATCGACGTATCTCCCGGTGGAGACCGCCTTCCCGGCACACGGCCTCGAGGGAACGGCCCTCGGCGGGGAACGAGCCGGAGGTTGTGGCCTCACGGGGTCGTTCCGGGCCTTGGAACGCCGCTCGGCACCGGTCGCGGAATGGGGCCTCTTCCGGCTTGGGACAGTGGTTTTGCGAGGCATGGTTGACCTAGAACGGGATGAAAACCTAATGGACGATGAAAAATCGACGGGAAAAGGACCTAGAGGCGGCCGGAGACATTCTAGGAGTCGACTCTAGGATTTTGAACAGTGGCGGCGGTGAAAAGATGTGTTTTCTAAATGATGGAGTTAGGGTTAAAAAGTCGGATCCCGACTGCGAGTCGACTCCACTGAGTCGCGAGTCGACTCGACCTCGAGTCGACTCCAAAATATGCGCGAGTCGACTCTCCTTATGCGCCTGTTTACCTCGAGTCGACTCCCGACTGTATGCAAGTCGACTCCCCCTCTGCTGCCATCGTTCTCGAGTCGACTCCCGTAAATGTGCGAGTCGACTCCCCCTTACGAGCCGACTCTGAAACTTGCTCGAGTCGTCTCGAACTCTGGCACGCACCTAAAAATCATGCTATGTTCGTGCCGAATGAGGGAAAATCACTAAGTTATGATCTGATTTGATGATCATTGTAAAGAAACTCTAAATTAACCATGATCTAATCATCAAAATCAATGAACTAGTGGAAAATACCACTAGGATGGATCAATCACTCCTAATCCCCTCCTAAGCACACTAAATCTCTCTTCACTTAGGGGTTTTGTAAAAATATCAGCTAATTAATCATCAGTGCAAACAAATTGTAGTGTCACATCACCATTCAGTACATGATCTCTTATGAAGTGATGTCTTATCTCAATATGTTTAGTTCTTGAATGCTGAATTGGATTTTTAGTTAGATTAATGGCACTTGTATTATCACAATTAATGGGTATTTTATCTTGTTTAATGCCATAATCTTCTAATTGTTGTTTGATCCACAAGAATTGAGCACAACAACTCCCGGCTGCAACATATTCAGCTTCAGCAGTAGATAATGCAACCGAGTTTTGTTTCTTGCTAAACCATGATATTAAGTTTTCTCCTAGGAATTGACATGACCCGCTGGTGCTTTTTCTATCAAGTTTACATCCAGCAAAGTCTGAATCTGTATATCCTATTAAGATCAGGCTAGATTCTTTAGAATACCATAAATCTATATTCTTAGTTCCTATTAGGTATTTAAAGATTCTCTTAACTGCAATTAGATGTGATTCCTTAGGATTAGACTGATATCTAGCACACATGCAAACACTAAACATGATATCAGGTCTACTTGCAGTAAGATACAATAAAGATCCTATCATACCTCTATATAGTTTCTGATCTACAGATTTACCTGATTCATCTTGGTCTAATTTGCATGAAGAGCTCATGGGGGTGCTGATTGACTTGTTCCCCTCCATATCAAACTTTTTAAGTATCTCCTTGATATATTTGGCTTGATTGATGAAGATGCCTCCTTCAGACTGTTTGATTTGAAGCCCGAGGAAGTAGTTCAGCTCTCCCATCATGCTCATCTCAAATTCACTCTGCATTAAATCAGCAAATTCTTCGCAGAGGCGATTGTTAGTAGCACCGAAAATAATATTGTTGCCCAGAGATAGTCACCCAAGAGGGGTGTGAATTGGGTGTTTTAAAACTTTTTGACTATTTAAAAAATAAAACACGCAGATGTATGAACTAAAGTAAAGATGGAGGGATGAGAACAGTCAATCGCAAACACGAGGTTTTATAGTGGTTTGGAGCTTCCACTGCTCCTACATCCACTCCCCAAAGCACATTTGGGAATTTCCACTATAATCCAAGATTACAGTCCGGTAGTTTTGCGAGTGCACTACCCAACTCGTTGTTTTACACCGGGCTAACAACGAACCCTATAACCCCCAATTTAACCTAGGCTTGGGACGCCTTTCCCTTGTTCCAAGTCCCTTGACTGGAACAAGCACAATATTGAAAAAGTTTTACAACGATTTAAAAGCTCTAAATAAGCAAATATAACAATGATAAGCAATAGAACCCGGAAGAACCCTTTTAGCCGTTGGAAGCGTGGGAGATGATGGTTCTTCCGATGTGGATCACGTTGGCTTGAGTGTGAGCTTTGAATCCCGAGCGGAAGAGAGTAGTTGAGCTTGAAATCAGTTGGGAAGCTTGAAGGCACTTGATTTCTTCACTTGAATGCACTAACTCCCTTGAACCTCTCTCTCTTGCTTCTCTCTTGAATGATCTTGTGTTGGGTTGGTGAGAAGTTTGTTGAGAAGCACTTAAGAGGTCCCTTTTATAGCCCAAAAAGCAAATATAGCCGTTAGAGATAAAGTTAAAGAGATTTGAAATTCAAAACATCCTGCAAAAAGGTGTCAGTCGCGTCCCAGGCGCTCCGGAGACGTCTCCGCTTCAACGCGAGACGTCTCGGCTGTAAGATTTTACTTTTGACGTTGTTTGGGGTCGACTCGGCGCTTTATGGGGACGTCTCGGCTTGTTTGCGCTTTTTGCATGGGGACGACTCCGCTGCTTCGGGGTCGACTCCGCTGTTATATCTCCGAAAAACATGTCTTCTGGAATTCTCTGAGAGAGTCGACTCCGCTCTTTTAGGGGACGTCTCCGCTGCCTTAACACCGAAAAAGACATCCTCTGGAAAACCCTGAGAGAGCCGACTCCGCTACCTCGGGGACAACTCGGGAGGTTTACTTTTTACTTGCAGGGACGACTCCGCTTACTGTGGAGACGACTCGCGCATATCACTTGAAATCGGCCTTTCTGCCGCCTCTGAGAGAGTCGACTCCGCTACTGAGAGAGTCGACTCCGCTATCGCGGGGACGACTCGGCAGGTGTCGGGGACATCTCCAGTTGTGCCAGTTCTTCCTGTTTGTGCCAGAGACGTCTCTGAGACAACCCGGAGACGTCTCGGCTGTCCCTGATCTGTTTTCTTCAGCTCAAAAATTCTTCAATAAATTCATAAAATTATGGGAACTTGCCTAGACATTTCTTAACAATATTCTTAATTAAACACATGAAATCCTCAAGTAAATTGTTAAGATAAATGAAATTATACTCTAGTGTTTTGTATTCATCAAAATCCATTAGGGGGTCAACAATCTCCCCCTTTTTGATG
Organism: Phoenix dactylifera; assembly: GCF_009389715.1. Classification (NCBI taxonomy): domain Eukaryota; kingdom Viridiplantae; phylum Streptophyta; class Magnoliopsida; order Arecales; family Arecaceae; genus Phoenix; species Phoenix dactylifera. Next base: position 228,294 of record NW_024067795.1, read on the forward strand.
ATGACAAAACACTGAGTATATGCGAAATTCGAAATTTAAACATATACACAGTATTTGATCAGATGTACAAGTATAATGTTTTGATTAGAGCTAGATACAGTGTGCATAATTCAAAATAGTCAACTTTCATTTCTATCCTTATGCATAAGATTGATCTTAATAGCTCTTAAGCAATTTTAGCATATCAACTGAATTTGAATCAAGTTAAAATGAAATATTGATGTTCAAGATAATTGAAAGCTAAGTTCTTTTTGACTCCCCCTTTCTTTTCCAGAAGGGCAATTATCTTAAAGCCAATATTCTTCAATTTTATCTCTTCTAATTCTTCAATTTTGCATTCCACCATAAATTTTGCATTCCAATATATCCAATATCCATATTGGTTCTACTCCCCCTTTTTGTCATCAACAATGAAGGGGACAAATTATCCTTAGGTACTTAAAACTCAAGTTCTAGTAAAATTCAGCATATTACCATGAACCACTCAAGGATATTCAAGTTATTTCTATTAATGAATTCTGCATTGATTTTACTCCCCCTTTGTTTTGGAATTCATTTCAGACTCCTCTTTTCTCCCCCTGTTTTATATGCATTGATAAATTATGTCAAATTTGAACATTTAAGGTATGTTATGAGATTTTTATGGCACATCACAGAATCACATACACAATCACAGAATCACATACACAGAGTTAGCAACAATGTACACAAGGTTTCAAAAGAAATTGTATGTCATTCATGTATCATTGTAAACCTTTGAAGTCATTACAAAGTTAAAAGAGGAAATCATTACAAGTATTGATTTCTAATACAAAAAGTGTTTCAAAATGAGCCTAGGGTTTACAAAAAGAAGAACCCTAGTTGTCTACAAGGTGTCTCTCATCGGCGATGTTGCTCATAAACTCTGGCAGCTGCATCTATAAAAGCATTGATGGAATCTAGCAGTGTTCTGAATTGATCTCCCTGTGACTGATGAAAGGCTGCCACTAGTGCTTCAAATTCAATGCTTGCCCTATCAATTCTTCCTCTAAGTTGGGCAACCAAAGTGCCCACATTGCCTCCAGGGCTTGTCAATTCTTGAAGGCTATTTGAAATGGTCCTCAAGCTGTCTTGTAGCTCAATTGATCTGAAGGTTTGGGTGGCATTCACACTAACTAGTTCTTGCGCTGTAGCTTCTATCTGAGCTCTAATTTCCTTCAGCTCTTGTAGAATCCCTTCATGTGAGGCTCTGATGGGGCCAACTCAGTAGAGATCATCGATCTCATCTCCTCCCTCATCTGCTGGCAAATTACAGATGCTAAAGTGCGCATCTGGTCTTCTGATAGGGAGTAGGGCCCACTGACTGGAGGAGGTGGTGGCATGGATGTGGAAGGTCCAGCTGAGCTGGAGGGTACATCAGGAAAGTCCATGTGGCTATGTGGAGGAGAGTAGTGGTCAGGCTCCTGAAGTGGGATCTCAGGCTCTAGGGTTTGAGCTTTTCTCTTTGGTACCTTGACCCATGACCCATCTACCTTGTGAAACTCCATTCTACGCATTGTGCTCTCATTATAATAGTCGGTGTTTCTCAAGGGTTTTGCAGGCTCATTTTCTGGAATGGGTACTTTGAAATGTTTGAAGAGTAGGGTAAGGATCATCCCATAAGGTATGCTAAACCTAGAATACCTATGACATGTAGCAATGTAGTTCAACATAAGTCTAGGGAGGTTTAGGGGAATCCCTAGTAGGATGTGGTGCATGATAACTAGGTCTCGCTCCGAAATAAAATCGAAGCGGCCGGTTTTAGGGAATAAGACTCGGTTGACAATACTCAAAAGGAGTCTCATCTCGGCATTTAGGTCTTGGGAGTTAACCACATCGAGAGGGCCGCAGTCCTCTCGTCCTAAAAGCAAGTTTAGGGCTATTTCCCTTTGGGGATGTGAGGTCGGAGCCTCACCGTCCTTAGGGATTTGCAAGACGCTAGATAGGACATCTTCATTAATTTCTACCAACGTCCCCCGAACATATGCAGTGTACCCTAAGTCCCCTAAGGCCATATTGCTAAATAGTTCTCTAACTAGGCTGGGGTAGGTTGAAGTATTGAGTGTACAAAGATATTCCCACCCTTGGGCACGGAGTCTCTCTTCAATAGAGAACCCCTCACTATCTAGAAAATGAAAATCTATGTACCTCCCAGTGGTTACTATGCGATTCGCACAGGAAATGGTCATGGTTGGCGGAGCAACCGGAGGAGACGGCGCGGAAGGCTCTTCCCTCCGTTCCTCACCGTTGGTCGCTGCCCTAGGACGCCTCTCACCAGTCCTCCTAGCTCTTTTAGGTGCCATTGAATGGAAATCCTAGGGAAATGAGGAGAAAGAGGCTAGGGTTTGTGTTGGAGAGAAAATGGAGGCTAGGGTTTTTGTTTTTGTCGGGGATGAAAGGTATATCTCGGGTCGACTCGAGCTGTTTCGACTTATTTTAAAAACCCTCGTTCGGTCCCCGAGACGTCTCCGCGACTAATGCGAGACGTCTCGCCGGGGGGACGTCTCTGCGATTTGCCAGAGACGTCTCCGGCACTAAAAAATTTCAGACTGATTTTTATCTTTTCCCAATTTGTTTCATTTAATCAATTTAATCAACATGATTTCTTTTTGTGAATACAGAGTGAGTTTGTTTGTGATCCTCCCCCTTAATAATACATCCTATAAAAGTTTGCTAATGATTTTTGAATCATTAATATTGAAATGAGGAATGTTTGACCAAATTTCGAATACCTATGAAATAGGCTCTGAAAATATCTCCACGAAGAGTCCAAGGGAGGGTAACCATCCTCCGGAAAGTCAAACAGTTCGTCATTTAGCTTAGATGGATTCATGCTTTCACTTATGTTGACCTTGAGGTGGATTACTAGCTTGAGTAGCAAAGTATTGCAATACAAGTTGAATTTATTTGCTAGGATCATACAAGCTCAAGGCATTCCTTAAGAAGTTGAACCTATCTTTACAAAGGGGTTTTGTAAAGATATCGGCCAATTGATTTTCAGTACATACATATTCAATCATCACATCATTTTTCAGCACATGATCCCTAATAAAGTGATGCCTAATCTCTATATGTTTTGATTTTGAGTGTTGGACAGGATTTTTCGTTAAATTAATTGCGCTTGTGTTATCACATCTAATTGGTCTATTGTCCATTTTGATACCAAAGTCTTCAAGTTGTTGCTTAATCCAAAGAACTTGGGCACAACAGCTTCCAGCTGCAATGTACTCAGCCTCAGCTGTGGACAAGGCAACTGAATTTTGTTTCTTGCTAAACCAAGAAACCAAATTAGCACCCAAGAATTGACATGTGCCACTTGTGCTTTTTCTGTCGAGTTTGCACCCGGCAAAATCAGCATCGGAGTAAGCAATTAAATTTATGTCAGATTGTTTAGAATACCATAAGCCTACATTAGGTGTCCCTACTAGATATCTGAAAATTCTTTTAACAGCTTGCAAATGTGATTCCTTAGGACATGCTTGGTATCTAGCACACATGCAAACACTGAATAACATATCTGGCCTACTAGCAGTAAGGTAAAGTAAAGAGCCTATCATACCTCTGTACAATTTGCAGTCTATACTTTTACCTTTTTCATCTTTGTCAAGCTTGCAGCTTGAGCCCATGGGTGTGCTAATTTCCTTTGCATCCTTCATCTTGAATTTTTCCAACATTTCCTTGATATATTTGGACTGACTGTTGAAGATGCCTTCCTCTGATTGTTTTATTTGTAGCCCAAGGAAGAAGTTGAGCTCACCCATCATGCTCATTTCAAATTCTCCCTGCATAAGCTTGGCAAACTCTTGACAAAGACTATCATTAGTAGCACCAAAAATTATATCATCCACATAAATTTGTACAAGCAATAAGTCATTTCCTTTTCTTTTAATGAAGAGGGTTTTGTCTACATTTCCTCTCTTAAATTTATTTTCAATTAGGAAATTACTTAATCTTTCATACCATGCTCTAGGGGCTTGCTTAAGTCCATACAATGCTTTATGCAATTTATATACATAATCTGGATGTAAGTGATTTTCAAAACGTGGAGGTTGTCCTACATAAACTTCCTCCATTATATAACCATTTAAAAAGGCACTTTTTACATCCATTTGATAGAGTTTAAAATCCATGAAGCATGCATATGCCAAAAGTAGTCTAATAGCCTCTAACCTAGCAACAGGAGCAAAAGTTTCATCAAAATCTATTCCTTCCTCCTGATTATAGCCTTTGGCAACTAGTCTGGCTTTGTTTCTTATAACTATTCCATCTTCATCTAGTTTATTTCTATACACCCACTTGGTGCCTATAATTGAAACATTAGGGGGTCTTTTCATTAGAGTCCAAACTTCATTTCTTTCAAATTGGTTTAATTCTTCTTGCATAGCATTCATCCAATTATCATCTTTTTCGGCTTCTTCTAGTGATTTAGGCTCTATTTATGAAACGAAAGCAAGATAATTACTAGTATTTCTTAGAGAGGATCTTGTCCTTACCCCTTGTGAGGGATCACCAAGGATTAGATCCTTTGGATGACCATGTGCATACCTCCATTCCTTAGGAAGATCTTGATTTCTCAATGGAGGTTGATCTTCTTCATTTTGTTGAATTGTATCTTCTTTGATCTCATCCTCATGTTGTTTGTCTTGTATGGAGAATTCCTTCATTCGGTCTTCAAGTATACCTGCATCACCATCTTCTTCTTTTCTAGAAGAATCTCCATTAGCTTCATCAAAAACTACATGAATGGATTCTTCAACAACGAGAGTTCTCTTGTTGAAGACCCTGTATGCTCTACTAGATGAGGAATAACCTAAGAAGATTCCCTCATCTGATTTAGCACTAAATTTGCTTAGATTGTCCTTTCCATTGTTTAAATAAAACACCTACAACCGAACACATGAAAGTAACTTATATTGGGCTTCTTATTTTTTATTAGCTCATAAGATGTTTTCTTTAAAATAGATCTAACTAATGCACGGTTTAAAATGTGACATGCAGTATTTATTGCTTCAGCCCAAAAATATTTTGGTAGATTCGATTCGCACAACATGGTACGAGCCATATCTGCTAGTGTGCGATTCTTCCTTTCTACCACCCCATTTTGTTGGGGTGTCCTAGGGACCGAGAAATTATGATTGATACCATTTTCGTCACAAAACTTTTCAAAGTGCTGATTTTCAAACTCGGTACCATGATCACTCCTAATTGCTTTTAGTTTAAGATTGAGTTCATTCGAAACTCTATTATGAAACTTGATAAAAGCGGAAAAGGACTCATCTTTATGTGCAAGAAATAAAACCCATGTAAAGCGTGAAAAATCATCAACAATTACAAGACCAAATCTCTTACCCCCTAGACTAGCAGTTCTAGTGGGTCCAAATAAATCCATGTGAATTAGTTCTAAGGGTTTTGTTGTTGAGACTATGTTTTTAGGCTTGAAAGAGCTTCTCGTTTGTTTCCCTAATTGACATGCAGCACAAATTTTGTTCTTTTCAAAATCTATCTTTGGTAGTCCTTTGACTAGATCTTTTGTAATCAATTTAGAAATTAAATCCATGCTAGCATGTCCTAACCTACGATGCCATAACCAACTAGTCTCATTGACTTTGGGATCCATGGCTACAAGACATTGGCCATCCTTCATGGTGAGATCATCAAGATCTACCATGTAAACATTTCCATGCCTATGTCCTGTGAGTATGATCTCATTGTCAATTGGACTACTAATTATGCATAGTGATGATTCAAATGACACTTTAAAGCCCTTGTCACAAAATTGACTTATACTTAATAAATTATGTTTTAGTCCATTAACTAACAATACATTGTCAATAAAAGAGGAGGGTGATATGGAGATTTTACCAACACCAATTATTTGACCTTTAGCATTGTCTCCAAATGTGACTACTCCTCCTTCTTTTGATTTCAAGGTGACGAAGAGACTCTTGTCACCGGTCATATGCCTTGAGCAACCACTATCAAGATACCACATTCTCTTTTTATTCCTGGCTGCAAGGCATACCTGCAAAATGATTATGTGAGGCTCTTAGGTACCCAAGTCTTCTTGGGTCCTTCGTGGTTAGTGTAGTTGGTTCCCTTAGGCACCCATACTTTAGTTATGTTTTTAGCTTTTACAAATGTACTCTTGTTAGTTTGGATCTTTCTTTGAATACAAGAGTAGGCTTTATGTCCACCTTTTTTACAATGAAAGCATGTAGGTTTTTCAGTTTTGACATCTTTTGCTTTCACAAAGAAATTCTTTAGATACTTTTGTTGCTTGTTAGTTTTATATCCTAATCCGGCTTTATTAAAAACAGCTCTTTGATTTGAAAGAATAAGATTTAATTTTTCAGAGCTTTGTGTAAATTTTTCAACAATTGGTTTGTACTTATGTACCTCATTCTTAAGATTCAAATTTTCTTTAACTAGTTCTTCCTTGTCCTTTTTAAGGGATTCAACATTTTGTGCAGGTGAGGTATTATTATTGAGTAGAGATTTAACTTTTAGATTCAATTCCTTAATTAGTGTTTTTGCCGTTTCATTTTCAATGCTAAGTTTTGAATTTTTGTTTTCTAGATCAATGGTGTTAACATTTTCAACGCTCTCTTTCTCAATCAATAGATTTTTAATATCTTCCTTTAGTTTTAGATTGGAGGCTTTTAATTCTTTATTCTTTGCTCCTAACATACTACAATCACTCATAAGTTCTTAAAAAGCTTCATACAATTCTTCTAAAGTAAAGTTTATAGTTGAGTTTTGACATACCTCGTCGTCTTCGAACGCCATGAAGCACAAATTGGCGGTCTCTTCCTTCTCTTCCTCGGAGGAGGATGTGTCACTATCGTCCCAAGTTGCCTTTAATGCCTTCTTCTTCTTCTTCCCAAAGTACTTCTTTTGTTGAGGGCATTCGGAACGAATGTGTCCCGATCTCTTGCAATCATAGCATATGATTGGGTCTCTTTCTTTTTCCTTTTCTTTTTTCCAATCATTTCTCCCTCCAAATTTCTTTCTTGGGAAGGGTTTCTTTCTTCTCATAAATTTCTTAAACTTCCTTGCTATTAAACCCAAATCCTCATCTTCGCTTTCCTCTTCACTCTCACTACTTTCTTCTTCACACATACTCGAGGTAGCCTTGAGTGCGATTGTCTTCTTCTTTGGCAACTCTTCTTCATGTTGCTTCATTGTGAGCTCATGCGTCATCAATGAGCCCAATAGTTGTTCTAGTCCCAAGGTGTTGAGGTCTTTGGCTTCTACGATAGCCATGACCTTTGCTTTCCATGCTTTCGGCAAAGACCTAAGAATTTTACTCACAAGTTCCGGATTAGTATAAGATTTACCCAAACTCTTTAGACCATTAATTATATCGGTGAAGCGTGTAAACATGCATGTGATGGTTTCATTGGGTTCCATCTTAAACAACTCATATTTGTGAACAAGAATGTTCACTTTAGACTCTTTGACTTGATTTGTACCCTCGTGGGTAACTTCAAGCCTATCCTATATTTCCTTAGCGGAACTACATGTGGAGACTCTATTAAACTCATTTACATCTAGAGCACAAAATAATGAGTTCATGGCTCTAGGATTGAGTTGAACCATCCTATTATCATTCTCATCCCAATCCTCCTCAGGTTTGGGAACTTGAATGCCATTCACCATGTGTGATGGTTCTTGTGGTCCCTTGACTATAACCCTCCACAAGGCATAATCTTGTGCTTGAATAAAGATCCTCATTCTAGTCTTCCAATAGGTATAATTTGTCCCATTGAAGAGTGGAGGTCTATTGGTTGCCTGCCCCTCAGCAGCAACATTGTTAAAGGGTGTTGCCATCTAGATCTTTGGCTAAGACGGTTAGGTCTTTCAAGAAATACACAGAGCACCTGCTCTGATACCACTTGTTGCCCAGAGATGGTCACCCAAGAGGGGGGTGAATTGGGTGTTTTAAAACTTTTTGACTATTTAAAAAATAAAACACACAGATGTATGAACTAAAGTAAAGATGGAGGGATGAGAACAGTCAATCGCAAACACGAGGTTTTATAGTGGTTCGGAGCTTCCACTGCTCCTACATCCACTCCCCAAAGCACCTTTGGGAATTTCCACTATAATCCAAGATTACAGTCCGGTAGTTTTGCGAGTGCACTACCCAACTCGTTGTTTTACACCGGGCTAACAACGAACCCTATAACCCCCAATTTAACCTAGGCTTGGGATGCCTTTCTCTTGTTCCAAGTCCCTTGACTGGAACAAGCACAATATTGAAAAAGTTTTACAACGATTTAAAAGCTCTAAATAAGCAAATATAACAATGATAAGCAATAGAACTCGGAAGAACCCTTTTAGCCGTTGGAAGCGTGGGAGATGATGGTTCTTCCGATGTGGATCGCGTTGGCTTGAGTGTGAGCTTTGAATCCCGAGCGGAAGAGAGTAGTTGAGCTTGAAATCAGTTGGAAAGCTTGAAGGCACTTGATTTCTTCACTTGAATGCACTAACTCCCTTGAACCTCTCTCTCTTGCTTCTCTCTTGAATGATCTTGTGTTGGGTTGGTGAGAAGTTTGTTGAGAAGCACTTAAGAGGTCCCTTTTATAGCCCAAAAAGCAAATATAGCCGTTAGAGATAAAGTTAAAGAGATTTGAAATTCAAAACATCCTGCAAAAAGGTGTCAGTCGCGTCCCAGGCACTCCGGAGACGTCTCCGCTTCAACGCGAGACGTCTCGGCTGTAAGATTTTACTTTTGACGTTGTTTGGGGTCGACTCGGCGCTTTATGGGGACGTCTCGGCTTTTTTGCGCTTTTTGCATGGGGACGACTCCGCTGCTTCGGGGTCGACTCCGCTGTTATATCTCCGAAAAACATGTCTTCTGGAATTCTCTGAGAGAGTCGACTCCGCTCTTTCAGGGGACGTCTCCGCTGCCTTAACACCGAAAAACACATCCTCTGGAAAACCCTGAGAGAGCCGACTCCGCTACCTCGGGGACGACTCGGGAGGTTTACTTTTTACTTGCGGGGACGACTCCGCTTACTGTGGAGACGACTCGTGCATATCACTTGAAATCGGCCTTTCTGCCGCCTCTGAGAGAGTCGACTCCGCTACTGAGAGAGTCGACTTCGCTATCGCGGGGACGACTCGGCAGGTGTCGGGGACGTCTCCAGTCGTGCCAGTTCTTCCTGTTTGTGCCAGAGACGTCTCTGAGACAACCCGGAGACGTCTCGGCTGTCTCTGATCTGTTTTTTTTAGCTCAAAAATTCTTCAATAAATTCATAAAATTATGGAAACTTGCCTAGACATTTCTTAACAATATTCTTAATGAAACACATGAAATCCTTAAGTAAATTGTTAAGATAAATGGAATTATACTCTAGTGTTTTGTATTCATCAAAATCCATTAGGGGGTCAACAAATATCATCAACATAAATCTGCACTAATAACATATCTTTGTTTTGCTTTTTCAGAAATAGTGTTGTATCTACATTACCCCTAGAGAACTCATGTTCTAATAGGAATTTGCTAAGCCTCTCATACCATGCTCTAGGTGCTTGTTTCAAACCATAAAGTGCTTTGTTCAATTTATATACATGATTAGGGTATTGATGATTTTCAAAACCAGGAGGTTGTTCTACATATACCTCCTCATTAATATACCCATTTAAAAATGCACTTTTTACATCCATTTGAAATAGTTTGAAGTCCTTAGAGCATGCATATGCTAATAATAATCTAATAGCCTCAAGTCTAGCTACAGGAGCAAAGGTTTCATCAAAATCTATACCTTCTTCTTGATTATAGCTCTTTGCTACTAGTCTAGCCTTATTCCTTATGACAATTCCATTTTCATCAAGTTTATTTTTATAAATCCATTTGGTACCTATAATTGGATATTCAGAAAGTCTTTCAACTAGATTCCATACTTTGTTTCTAGTAAATTGGTTTAATTCTTCTTGCATTGCATTTATCCAATTTACATCTTTTTCAGCTTCTTCTATGCGTTTAGGCTCAAAATGTGAAACGAAAGCTAGATGATTGTTTAAGTTTCTAAGGGATGCTCTAGTCCTAATAGGTTGAGACGGATCATCTAGAATTAATTTCTTAGGATGCCCGTGAGCATACCTCCAAGCTTTGGTTAGCCCATGATCTACTATAGTCTCTTGGCTTGATGATGCATCTTCAATTAATTTTTGACTGTTATCTTGTAATGTCATCTCGTCAATCTTTTCTTCAAGAATTTCCGTATCATCATCAAAATTAACTCTCTTACTAGAAGAGATATCACTAGAATCATCGAAGACAACATGTATGGATTCTTCTATAACTAGGGTTCTTTTATTAAAGACTCTATATGCTTTACTAGTTGTAGAGTACCCTAAGAATATGCCCTCATCAGATTTAGAATCAAATTTTCCTAGATTATCTTTCCCATTATTATGAACAAAACACCTACATCCAAAGATATGAAAATAGTTTACCTTTGGTTTTCTGTTTTTCCAAAGTTCATAAGGTGTTTTCTTTATAATAGGTCTCAATAAAACTCTATTTAATATATGACAAGAAGTATTAATGGCTTCTCCCCAAAAGTACTTAGGGAGGTTACTTTCACATAACATAGTTCTAGCCATTTCCTCTAGAGTTCTATTTTTTCTCTCCACAACTCCATTTTGTTGTGGTGTCCTAAGTGCAGAAAAATTGTGTGTTATCCCCTTTTTACTACAAAACTCATCAAATAAATGATTTTCAAATTCGGTACCATGGTCACTTCTAATAGCTACTACTGAAGTATCTCTAGCATTGGTTACTTCTTTATGAAATTTCTTGAAAACTGAAAAAGCTTGATCCTTATGAGCTAAGAACATGACCCAAGTGTATCTAGAATAATCATCTACAATAACTAGACCATATTTATTTCCACCTAGGCTTGTTGTTCTAGTTGGTCCGAATAGGTCCATGTGTAGTAGTTCTAGAGGTCTAGAGGTAGAGACACAATTTATAGATTTAAAGGAGTTCCTTGATTGTTTGCCAAATTGACATGCTTCACATATTTTATTCTTTTCAAACTTTAATTTTGGCAAACCTATCACAGAATCTCTTTTAACTAGTTTAGATATTGTGTCCATGCTTGCATGACCTAACTTACGGTGCCATAACCAACTAGCATCATTATCCTTAGTTTCATTAACAACTAAACACGGGTTGTGTTTGGCAAGCTCCTCAAGGTCTACAACATACACATTTCCACGTCTTATTCCTTTAAAAAGTAAGCTATTGTCATTTGGGTTTGTTATGATGCATAGTGATGGTTTAAACATAACATTATAACCTCTATCACATAATTGACTAATGCTTAATAAATTATGCTTAAGACCATCAACATATCGAACATTATCAATAAAAGTAGAAGGGGTAATTTGAACTTTACCTATACCAATGATGTGACCTTGGTTATTGTCTCCAAAAGTCACAGCACCTCCCTTCTTAGCTTCAAGGGTGAAGAATTGATCCTTGTCACCCGTCATGTGTCTTGAGCAGCCACTATCCAAGTACCAGCAATTTTTGTTGACCTTTGCTGCAAGACACTCCTACACAAGCAAATCATATAATCTTAGGTACCCAAATTTTCTTGGGTCCTTCATGGTTAGTCATGTTGGTTCCTTTTGGAACCCATACCCTTTTAATTTTTCTTTTTATTTTTTCTTTTCTATAATTGCACACATTTGCTTTATGTCCTAAAGTTCCACAACAAAAATAGGTTATTTTCTTAGTTTTGCTTTCTCCTGCTTTAACAAAGAAGTTACTAAGAAGTTTTTGCTTATTTTTTGGTTTATATCCTAAACCTGCTCTATTGAATACCGCTCGTTGACTATTAAGTATCATATTCAATTTTTCTGAACTATATGTAAATTTTTCAACCAAGGGTTTGTATTTTTCAAGTTCTTTAGTTAGTGTTTGTTTTTCTGCTTTTAGATCATTTAGTTCTTTTGTGATACTCTCATTTATATGTTTATTGTTTTTGGGTTCTAATGTTTCTTTGTTCAGCCTTTCATTTTCTTTAGTTAAGGTATTATTCTTTTGTACCAAGATTTGGTTGCTTGTTTTAAGTTCTGCATTCTCTTTGATAAGAACATCTTTATCCTTAACTAATGAATCATACTTATGGAGATGAGTTTGGTTAGTTACTTTTAGTTCTTTGTTTTTAACGTTTATTGTTTTGTATTCATCCATTAATTCATTGAAAGCATCATATAGTTCATCGAAAGTAAAATCTAAATGTGGTGCGGATGTTACCTCATTGTCATTGGCCATGAAGCAGAAATTGGCCTTTTCTTCTAGTTCCTCATCCGATGATGACTGTAGGGTTCTAGCATTCATAAGGGGCAGCGGAAGCTAGGGATTTTAAAATTTTCTTAATAAAGTCCCTATGCATGAAACCCTTTTAAGCCTAGATCACCTTAATGATTACAATCAAATAATATAAAATAAATACATAATTAGTAGAATACCTCAAACGCTAATCCAAAGTGTACAATCTCCACGAGGCGTCCAAGTGTCCGCCCTCCAATGGTGATCCACACGAAAACTTGATCAAGACTTTAGCTCCAAAGACTTTTGATCCTTAATGCAGAATTCTTCTAAAGAACTCTAATGGCTTGCTTTCCTTCCTTTCTATTTTTCTTTAGCCTTCTAAAATCACTTCTAATCCTTTTGTCCTAAGGAAGACCACCTTGCCTTGGCTTAGGACACACTAGAAGCAATGTTAGAAAGAAAGAAACTAATGTAAGAAAGAAGGGATATGAGAGAGAGAGAGAGTTGGATTGATTTCCGATGATTAGAAAACACCGGGAGCATTCCTATTTATAGATGGTGTGGGGATGCATCAACAAAGGATGCATCCCATCCACACATCCTTCAGATGGGGCGTGATAAGAGGAGAGAAGGCGCCACAAAAATAGGGAGAGGCGTATCAAAAGTGGTTAGGATAAGATCAAGCGCTTATGATGTGGCGCTTGATTCCCTAAGCACCTCTTCATGAAAATGCGCCGTACTCTTTCCTTTCTTCACTTCTTCTCACGCAAGAAAAATAGGAACCAACCTTATCCATTCATCAAGGGTTGATGATGATCCAAAGGCCATGAAAGAAGGCGCCATATATCCCTTAGGCGTGATGAAGAGAGAAGAGAGAGAATGGATAAGATCAAATAAATGGTTCATCCTTATCCATTTAATCTTCACGTATTCTCTCTCTTTCCTTCACCTATTTTTCATCTCCACGCCTCCCAATGATATCCATCACGTCATCATGATCTCCCATCATCCTATGATGAAAATCCAATGGTTCCAATTCATGGTGCCATCCATTTGATCCATCTCTTCATCCAAATATTGATCCAACGGTCAAAAGTGAATGATTTATCAAATCTAATCCAATTAGACTCAAACTAAGCCAATTAGGTGCCAACTCTTGGCTAACCCATATTAGAATATGATCTAATCAAATTAGATCAATTAAGAATCAGATTCGAATCCAATTCGAATCAGATTCGAATCCAGTTTGAATCAGGAGCTAAGGTTTGCAACACCTGCTAGGATGTTTATCTTGCAAACATGATCTAATCCAATTAGACCCTTGATAAGTTTTCTTGTGTGTGACCCATTGGGTTCCATACTTAGCCAGCAATAGGTGTGAGTGCGAGTTGACCCAACTTGATTAGAACTCTTCTAATCGATTTAAGTCTAAACTGCGCGAACCCGAACTTAACAATTATAATCCTTTCTAATTGGTGATCGAATTAAACTCTTTAATTCGATCAAACCTATAAGACAAGATTGACGTCTAGCAACGTGTCATGTCTACCCGGAAAATATGGAATTTGGTAGAAATACCAAAAATACCCTTCAGTGGCAAGTTACCATGCAATTCAATCCTTTAATCAAACTGCATCCCAAATATGTATATGAGTATGAATATATGTCAAACTCAATTTCATATTCATATTTTTCTCAATCTTTTAATGATAATTCAAATAATGAAACATTAGAAACTCTTTCTAATTTTCATTCTGCTTTGATCAAAGGCTTCCTGAATTATCATATGATTAGAATAAATAGAATGCTATCTTCTCTTACTAGAAGTGATTAATTCCTTGTTGACCTACTCATAATCTTCGTACACAATTCACCATATCCAGAAGACCTCGTACATAACTTATTGTCATGAATGAGTGTAAACCAAAATATGGGTTCATGTGCACAAGATACCATGGTGATCTCAGGTCATAGGATCAGTTGCACAACTCCCACTAAGAGAATCATCTTTTGACATGTAAGTAAGACTTCATAAGATTTCTCTTTGTAGGTCAATTCAGTGAACTCATTCTTCTAATGAGCACCCATATCTTTGTATTAGTGTCTCCACACAAATGATTGTGAGATCAATCATCCTCTGCATCGAGCATACATAAGACATGCCAGTCTTTCTGGTAATCATTGATCCCCGACTCAATGTACCAATGACTGGGAATATTTAAGATTAGAATTTTAGGATTTTAAGTCTCACTAGTATGATCTCATCATAGTCTTAAAACCATTGCCCTAATCTAAGGAGTTTATCATAAATATAATCAACAGCATATGATAAAACATAACGCCTTTATTCATATTTAAATGTCATGTACATGATTTGGACAAATCAAAAGAAAAAAACCCTTCGCAATACATATTGCGATTGGCTTGTAGGGCATCTACTCTTTCAATCTCCCACTTGCACTAAAGCCAATCGCTCTTATATTTTATCCCCATACAATCGAGGCGGCGATCGAACTGCTGTTGTGGTAGAGCTTTAGTGAACGGGTCTGCTAGGTTGTTCTTGGTGTCTACTCGTTCAATGACTATGTCTTGTCTCTCGACAATCTCTCGAACAAGATGGAAGCGTCTTAGAATGTGCTTGGATTTGTGATGAGACCTTGGTTCCTTCGCTTGAGCAACAGCTCCAGTGTTATCACAATAAACTGGGACTGGTCCAGCAATCTCGGGAACTACTCCTAACTCAGAGATGAACTTCTTCATCCAGACAGCTTCCTTAGCGGCTTCACTTACAGCAATGTATTCTGCCTCAGTAGTTGAGTCAGCTACAGTTTGCTGTTTGGAACTCTTCCAGCTCACTGCACCACCATTTAGGGTAAAGACATACCCTGAAGTGGACTTGCTATCATCTGGGTCTGATTGAAAACTAGAATCAGAAAATCCTTCTAGTTTCAACTCAGATCCTCCATAAACTAGAAAAATATCTTTAGTCCTTCTCAAGTACTTAAGAATATTTTTCACAGCTATCCAATGATCCTCTCCTAGATCAGCCTGAAATCTACTTATTATGCCTAAGGCATAAGCAACATCAGGCCTAGTACATAGCATAGCATACATAATCGATCCTACTGCCGAAGCATAGGAAATAGAATTCATTCTATTCCTCTCTTCAGATGTCTTAGGAGACATCTTCTTAGAGAGACGTATGCCATGACTCATAGGCAAATAACCTCTTTTACTTTCTTCCATGCTGAATCTTTTCAGCACATTATCTATGTACCTAGACTGGGACAAGCCTAGCATCCTTTTAGACCTATCCCTATAGATCTTTATACCAAGTATATAGGATGCTTCTCCCAAGTCTTTCATGGAAAAGCTTTTTGACAGCCAAGTCTTGACCGATTGTAACATTGGAATATCATTTCCAATGATCAGTATGTCATCTACATACAATATTAAGAAGACAATGGCACTCCCACTAGTCTTCTTGTACACACATGGTTCATCCACATTTTTGATAAAACCAAACTCTTTGACTGTTGTATCAAAACAAATGTTCCAACTCCTCGATGCTTGCTTTAATCCATAAATGGATCTCTTAAGCTTGCATACTTGATTTGCTCTCTTACTAGAGACAAATCCTTCTGGCTGTGTCATGTAAACCTCTTCCTCAAGATAACCATTAAGGAAGGCAGTTTTGACATCCATCTGCCAGATTTCATAATCATAGTATGCAGCTATTGCAAGCAAAATCCGAATAGATTTGAGCATAGCTACTGGCGAAAAAGTTTCATCATAGTCAATTCCTTGCTTTTGCCTGAAACCTTTTGCCACCAATCTAGTCTTGTAGGTTTCTACTTGGCCATCTGCTCCAATCTTTTTCTTATAGACCCATTTGCAACCTATAGGGTTTACACCCTCTGGTGCATCAACCAAAGTCCATACTTGGTTGGTATACATAGAATCTATTTCGGATTTCATGGCTTCTAGCCATTTGTCAGAGTCACTACTCATGACAGCTTCCGAATAAGTCAGAGGATCATTATTCTGAACAATGTGGGCTTCATCATTCTCAATGATGAACCCATACCTCTCAGGTGCTCTTCGCACTCTATCTGACCTTCGGAGAGGAGATGTGTGTTGTGGTTGTACCTCATCAATGGGTATATCTGGTTGAAGAATTTCTTGTGTTTCTATTTGTAGGTCTTGAACTTCTTCAAGTTCAATTTTTCTATCCTTGCCCTTTTCTAAGATAAACTCTTTTTCTAAGAAAATGGCATGCCTACCTACAAAAACTTTTTGTTCGGTAGGATGATAGAAGATGTATCCTATACTATCTTTAGGATAACCTACAAAAATACATTTATCTGATCTAGCACTTAGCTTGTGTCCAAAATTTCTTTTGACATAAGCTTGACAACCCCATATCTTAAGATACTTAAGATTAGGCTTCTTTCCTCTCCATATCTCATATGGAGTGCTAGGTACAGACTTAGAAGGTACCCTGTTTAATATTAGTGCAGCGGTCTCTAGGGCAAAACCCCAGAAGGAAATAGGAAGATCAGTAAAGCACATCATGGACCTTACCATATCTAATAGAGTACGATTCCTCCGTTCAGCTACACCATTTAATTGTGGCGTATACGGAGGTGTCCATTCAGAGAGAATGCCCTTTTCTTTAAGATGATTTAAAAACTCACTAGAAAGGTATTCACCTCCTCGATCAGATCGAAGGATTTTAATACACTTTTCGGTTTGTTTCTCAACCATACTTTGATACTCTTTAAACTTATCAAAAGTTTCGGATTTATGTTTCATAAGATACACATATCCGAACCTTGATAAATCATCAGTGAATGTGATGAAGTAAGAGTATCCACCTCTAGCTGGAGTTGTCATAGGACCACATACATCTGTGTGTACAAGTCCTAATAACTCACTTGCCCTTTCTCCATGTCCAGTGAATGGAGACTTAGTCATTTTACCCATAAGACAAGATTCACAAGTTCCTAATGATTCATAATCATAACGATCAAAGAACTCTTCTTTGTATAACTTGTTGATTCTTGATTCACTTATGTGACCAAGTCGGCAATGCCAAAGAAGGGTGTTATTCACTTCCTCTCTCTTTCTTTTATTGCTTTTATTAATATGAAAGACATTGTCATTAAGTAATAAAACAAGAAGACCATTTTCCATAATGCCATTGCAAAGATGCTTATTAGAAAAATAAATAGAGCAACCATTGCCCTTTCCATTAATTTCAAATCCTTTCTTTAACAACAAAGGAATGGAAATTACATTTCTAATAATTTTGGGCATATAATAACAATCTTCTAATTGTAGGAGCTCTCCCGAAGGTAACTCCAAGTTGTAGGTTCCAACAGCTTCAGCCTGGATGGACTCTCCTCCAGCGCCATACAGCTCGAAGTCACCTTTCTTCAAAATTTTAATTTTCTGTAGTCCATGCAAAGATTTGCAAATGTGAAAACCACAGCCGGTATCCAATACCCATGAATTTGAATTTGAAGAACTTAATGACAAGTTGGCATGTAACATAAACATACCTTTTGATGCAACTCTTGCATCGGTCTTCATACTTGCAAGAAAACTCTTGCAATTCCTTTTCCAGTGTCCAGCTTTGCCGCAATGAAAACAGGTACTTGATCCGGAGTTTTTCTTTCCTTTTTTCTTTTTGATGCTACTCTTAGGGTTCAATCTTTTCTTAGAACCCTTATTGCCCGATTTTCTCTTAGAGGTGCCATCTATAAGAAGGAGTGGACCTTTATCCTTCTTAATATGGCCTTCAGCTGTTTTGAGCATATTTAACAGCTCGGGCAGGGAGGTGTTCAGCTTGTTCATGTGAAAGTTCACAACAAACTGAGAGAATGAATCAGGCAGTGATTGCAGGATCAAATCCTGACTGAGCTCACTATCCATAGCAAAACCTAATTGACTTAATCTAGTGATTAAGTCTATAACCATAAGAACATGGTTTTGCACTGGAGTTCCTTCATTCATTCTAGCACGGAACAACTGCTTAGATATCTCATACCTAGCAGTCCTGCTTTGTTCTCCATACAACTCTAAATTGAGAAGTATGGATTGAGTGTCCATGCCTTCATGTTGCCTCTGTAATTCATTGCTCATAGAGGCAAGTATGATACATTTGACAGTCAAACTGTCATTTTTCCACATCTTATGTGTGGCAACCTCCTCTTCTGTAGCATCATCCCCTAGATCTCCAAGATCAGGGGTTTCAAGTATATAGGAAATTTTCTTCTGAGTGAGTACTATCTTTAAATTCCTCAACCAGTCCACATAGTTTGGTCCGGTCAACTTGTTGGCATCTAAGATGCCTCTTAGTGAAAGTGAAGCCATTTAATAATTCTACATATGCAAGAACATAACTAATATAAGCAGACCAATCATGATGACATGTTTGCAACTAGATAAGGACTTTAATCTAATTTGTCTCCTACTATTTTTATCGAATATCATAGCCCTCTCCTATGATAAACGTGAAAATATAATTTTTCTTAGTAGGGTTGAGATCCTAATTCATCATAAAAAGCCTTGTGTTTACACAACAAACTCTTATGAGTTCAAAGGTAGGAAACTCTTTCCAATTGCATCTCATGCAATTCTCAACTTTATCTTGTCCTCTTAAAATACTTATTGCCTTGTGTTAGCACAACAAACAATAATATTTTAGTTAAGTCAAACCCTTCATTTCCATATAGTCATATTCGAATAATATTGTCCTTGTGGTTGCACAACAAGACAATATATTAAAATATGCCATAAGCATCTTAATGCACCAAGACAGTATAACATCAGTCCCCATTGCAAGTTTTGTGTTAGCACAACAAACTAGCATGGATCTTGACATAATAATATCGAGGCATGAAGGAAGGCTATCAATAGTGTTATATCAATATTAAGCTTATCCATAATAGACAATCAAACAATTGGCCAGGTAAGCAGGTGGGAGGCTCCCCTTACTTAAAGAGTAAGGTCCTAATTAAGTAACCACCTTTAGTGCTTTCCTTAGACACCAATTAGATTAATTGTTCTAGAATGGGTTAGCTCAAAGTTTTTCAACACTATGACTTAATATAATTTTTATTGAGGGCTTACTAGTCTCTAGCACATTCTTTAATTGTAACATATATTTAACATATCTAAAATAAGCTATCATGCATCATAGCTATCTCATAGCATGTATAAATCATAAGCAACTAATTAACATGCTTCAACATATCTTCATATGGAAAATTTCATATCATGACATTTTATTACATATCATATCATACATGAGTCATATATTTCAGCATTTCATTAAGCATATGACATTACTATCTCATAGTAAATTAATAATCATACATCATGCATTATTATTTGATTGAACCAATTAAGGATAGCTCTGATACCACTGTAGGGTTCTAGCATGTCATAAGGGGCAGCGAAAGCTAGGGATTTTAAAATTTTCTTAATAAAGTCCCTATGCATGAAACCCTTTTAAGCCTAGATCACCTTAATGATTACAATCAAATAATATAAAATAAATACAGAATTAGTAGAATACCTCAAACGCTAATCCAAAGTGTACAATCTCTACGAGGTGTCCAAGTGTCCGCCCTCCAATGGTGATCCACACGAAAACTTGATCAAGACTTTAGCTCCAAAGACTTTTGATCCTTAATGCAGAATTCTTCTAAAGAACTCTAATGGCTTGCTTTCCTTCCTTTCTATTTTTCTTTAGCCTTCTAAAATTACTTCTAATCCTTTTGTCCTAAGGAAGACCACCTTGTCTTGGCTTAGGACACACTAGAAGCAATGTTAGAAAGAAAGAAACTAATGTAAGAAAGAAGGGATATGAGAGAGAGAGAGAGTTGGATTGATTTCCGATGATTAGAAAACACCGGGAGCATTCCTATTTATAGATGGCGTGGGGATGCATCAACAAAGGATGCATCCCATCCACACATCCTTCAGATGGGGCGTGATAAGAGGAGAGAAGGCGCCACAAAAATAGGGAGAGGCGTATCAAAAGTGGTTAGGATAAGATCAAGCGCTTATGATGTGGCGCTTGATTCCCTAAGCACCTCTTCATGAAAATGCGCCGTACTCTTTCCTTTCTTCACTTCTTCTCACGCAAGAAAAATAGGAACCAACCTTATCCATTCATCAAGGGTTGATGATGATCCAAAGGCCATGAAAGAAGGCGCCATATATCCCTTAGGCGTGATGAAGAGAGAAGAGAGAGAATGGATAAGATCAAATAAATGGTTGATCCTTATCCATTTAATCTTCACGTATTCTCTCTCTTTCCTTCACCTATTTTTCATCTCCACGCCTCCCAATGATATCCATCACGTCATCATGATCTCCCATCATCCTATGATGAAAATCCAATGGTTCCAATTCATGGTGCCATCCATTTGATCCATCTCTTCATCCAAATATTGATCCAACGGTCAAAAGTGAATGATTTATCAAATCTAATCCAATTAGACTCAAACCAAGCCAATTAGGTGCCAACTCTTGGCTAACCCATATTAGAATATGATCTAATCAAATTAGATCAATTAAGAATCAGATTCGAATCCAATTCGAATCAGATTCGAATCCAGTTTGAATCAGGAGCTAAGGTTTGCAACACCTGCTAGGATGTTTATCTTGCAAACATGATCTAATCCAATTAGACCCTTGATAAGTTTTCTTGTGTGTGACCCATTGGGTTCCATACTTAGCCAGCAATAGGTGTGAGTGCGAGTTGACCCAACTTGATTAGAACTCTTCTAATCGATTTAAGTCTAAACTGCGCGAACCCGAACTTAACAATTATAATCCTTTCTAATTGGTGATCGAATTAAACTCTTTAATTCGATCAAACCTATAAGACAAGATTGACGTCTAGCAACGTGTCATGTCTACCCGGAAAATATGGAATTTGGTAGAAATACCAAAAATACCCTTCAGTGGCAAGTTACCATGCAATTCAATCCTTTAATCAAACTGCATCCCAAATATGTATATGAGTATGAATATATGTCAAACTCAATTTCATATTCATATTTTTCTCAATCTTTTAATGATAATTCAAATAATGAAACATTAGAAACTCTTTCTAATTTTCATTCTGCTTTGATCAAAGGCTTCCTGAATTATCATATGATTAGAATAAATAGAATGCTATCTTCTCTTACTAGAAGTGATTAATTCCTTGTTGACCTACTCATAATCTTCGTACACAATTCACCATATCCAGAAGACCTCGTACATAACTTATTGTCATGAATGAGTGTAAACCAAAATATGGGTTCATGTGCACAAGATACCATGGTGATCTCAGGTCATAGGATCAGTTGCACAACTCCCACTAAGAGAATCATCTTTTGACATGTAAGTAAGACTTCATAAGATTTCTCTTTGTAGGTCAATTCAGTGAACTCATTCTTCTAATGAGCACCCATATCTTTGTATTAGTGTCTCCACACAAATGATTGTGAGATCAATCATCCTCTGCATCGAGCATACATAAGACATGCCAGTCTTTCTGGTAATCATTGATCCCCGACTCAATGTACCAATGACTGGGAATATTTAAGATTAGGATTTTAGGATTTTAAGTCTCACTAGTATGATCTCATCATAGTCTTAAAACCATTGCCCTAATCTAAGGAGTTTATCATAAATATAATCAACAGCATATGATAAAACATAACGCCTTTATTCATATTTAAATGTCATGTACATGATTTGGACAAATCAAAAGAAAAAAAACCCTTCGCAATACATATTGCGATTGGCTTGTAGGGCATCTACTCTTTCAATGACGATGATGCGTCGGAGTCCGATAGGGTGGTGACAAGAGCTTTCTTCTTCTTGTACTTGCTCTCCTTCTTCAGTAGGGGACACTCAGCTCTGATGTGCCCCGGCTTCTTGCACTCATAACACCCAATTCCCTCATTTTTCCTTTCCTTACCTTTATCCTTGCGATAGAAATTTGAGGAGCCTCTCCTTTGATGAAAGGTCTTCTTTTGGTTGATGAATTTTCTGAATTTGCGCACGAGAAGAGCCTCATCATCATCTCCCTCATGATCCTCTTCTTCACTGCTGCTACTGCAAGACAAGTCTTTATTAGTTGAAGTAGATTTAAGAGCTATTACCTTTTTCTTATGGGAGGACTCTTCTTCGTTGTGTTGCTTCATGGTTAGCTCGTGCGTCATTAGAGATCCAAGAAGCTCCTCAAGAGGAAGCTTGTTCAAATCCTTTGCTTCTTGGATTGCCGTCACTTTGGCTTCCCATGACCTTGGTAAGCAGCGAAGAATCTTCCTGACAAGATCACTGTTAGTATAGTTTTTGCCAAGGCTTTTTAGGTCATTAACAATGTCAGTAAATCTAGTGAACATGCATGTGATTGTTTCATTAGAATCCATCTTAAATAGTTCATACTTATGAACCAACATATTTATTTTGGATTCTTTGACTTGATTTGTGCCCTCATGGGTCACTTCAAGTCTATCCCAAATCTCTTTTGCAGAATTGCAAGTAGAGACTCTATTGAATTCATTCCTATCTAGTGCACAATAGAGCACATTTATTGCTTTGGCATTGAGTTGTGCCTTCCTAAAGTCATGGTCATCCCAATCCTTTTCTAGTTTGGGTACTGTGACACCCTCTACATGGATGGATGGGATGTATGGTCCATTCAATATGATGGTCCACATCTCATAATCTTGGGCTTGGATAAATATCCTCATCCTAGCCTTCCAATATGAGTAGTCGGATCCATTAAAGAATGGGGGTCTTTGGGTGGACTGACCCTCGATGTGGAATGATCCAAATGGGGTTGTCATTTTGATCTTTGACTCTTAGGGTAGAAGAGTTTAGGCTCTGATACCACTTGTTGCCCAGATAGACAACCCAAGAGGGGGGGTGAATTGGGTTTTTAAAATAATTTGCAACTAAAATATTTGTGGAAGACTAATTAAGACTTTAGCAAGATGATTAGTTAGTTGCTATGTGCTGTGAGTGAGATGAGAGTAAGAGAAAGGAACAAACAATCACAAACACAAGGTTTTTATAGTGGTTCGGAGCTAACCCTTGCTCCTACGTCCACTCCCCAAGTCTCACTTGGGAATTCACTATAACCCCCTGGATTACAGTCAGTTGTTTTACAAGCTCACAACCAAACTTGTTGTTTTACGAGCTCACAACGAACTCGGTCGGTTTTCCCTGGCTCACCGACTAGAACCACCCCGATTGTTTTCCCGAGATCACAATCGAACCCTTACACGTTGGTTTTAACCTAGGCTCACCAACCAACCTCTACACCCTTGATTCAATCCCCCGATTGAACCAAGCTAAGACAATATGCTAATAATGAGGACAAACAGAAAAACAGAGCTTCTCAAAAGCAAATATACAGTAATATTAATAAAAGCAAAGTTAAGAGCCCTCAAACGCGTTTAAGTTGGAGAAGAGAAAGGGCTTCTTGAACTTCGGGTCTCCTCTTAAAATTCTGGACGACTTGAAGGCAGGAGGAGATCTCTTTCAATGTTGGGAAGATGTGGTTGGAAGGAGTTAATGGCGCTCTTCCCTCTTTTCGTTGAAAAACCACTTGCAGAGAATGAATGCTTGATCTTTTTGAATGGAATGGTAGTTCTCTGCCTTGCTACAGTCCTCTGTGGCTATTTAACCCATCCCCCACGGAAACTAGCCGTTAGACACCTTTTTCTGCCCGTTCTGCACACTCTGCACAACCTGACAATATGTCCGTTGGGGGTCGGAGTCGACTCGCGCGATCTGGAGTCGACTCGGCTGTAGCGGGAGTCAACTCATGCTTTTCTGGAGTCGGCTCGGCAACTGTTCCGGATTTGAATTAAAGTGACCTCCTCGACTGGGAGTCGACTCGACTTAACCTGGAGTCGACTCGCCAACTTCTGGAGCTGACTTGGCATTCTCGGAGTTGGCTCATCCCATGAAGTCCATGGAGCTAATTTTCAACTTGGCCCACTCGAGTCGACTCGACAGTCCTGGGAGTCGACTCGGCGCTCAGAGCCCGAACTTCCGATCTTCTGTCATTCGCCTCGTCCAGTCTTGGAGTCGACTCGGACTGTTCCGGAGTCGACTCGGTTCTCAGTTTCCGAAACATACCCTTCTGCCTTGGAGTCGACTCGAGCTATCTGGGAGTCGACTCGGCTCTCAGAGACAATAATTTGGTCTTCTGTCTTTTTGGGATCGCACTGTCTCGGAGTCGACTCGCGCATTGCGGGAGTCGACTCGAATCTCAGAGTCCGAAAACTGCTCTCTGACTTTTGCCTTGTGAACCACTGAGAGTCGACTCTCGCTTTCTTTGGAGTCGACCTGCCAACCATCGGAGTCGACTCGCGTTCCACAGGAGTCGACTCGAATCTCAGGGTCGAAAATCGCTCTCTGACTTTTCTGTCTGTAACTCCTTAGAGTCGACTCATATTACTCTGGAGTCGACTCGGTAAGCATCGGAGTCGACTCGCGCACTTCAGGAGTCGACTCGCTGACAGATTTTGAGTTGATGCTTTCTGTTCGTCTGTCTGTTCTCAGTCGGAGTCGACTCGTAATTATCCGGAGTCGACTCGAGCCCGTGCCAGTGATTCTGATACGCTTGGAGTCGACTCGTAATATTCTGGAGTCGACTCGAGTCTCAGACTTTGGTTCAAATTGACTTCTTAACTTATCCAAACTATCTTGAACCAAATCTAGAGACACTTAGACAAGATTTTCACTGAAACACTCAATTGAATTCATTAGTAAACAAAAGATATACTCAAATGCTTTGAGCTCATCAAAATCAAATAGGGTTTTAATCAATCACTCCACATCCCCCATCACTGATAATGGCTCGGGGTGTACCAAAACGACAAAAGATGTTTTCATGTAAAAATTTAATCACAACCTTGTGGTCATTAGTTTTAGTGGCGACAGCTTCTACCCATTTTGAAACATAATCAACCCCCCCATGAAGTCAATACCCCAGACATCAAAGATTTCTACAATTAAAATAGGATTGAGAGGCATCATATCTCTACGAGAGATGGTACCCATCCGTTGGCACCGTTCACAAGTTTGGCAAAAGTTATGGGCATCTTTGAAAAGTGTGGGCCAATAAAATCCACTTTGTAAAACTTTTGCTGCAGTTTTTCTACCCCCAAAATGTCCCCCACAAGCTTGTGAATGGCAGAATGAAAGAATACTTTGAAATTCACATTCAGGGACACATCGACGGATGACTTGATCGGGACAATACTTGAATAAATCAGGATCATCCCAATAATAGAACTTTACTTGTGAAAAGAATCGGTTCTTATCTTGAGTTGACCAATCATCAGGAATTCGTCCTATGGCAAGGTAATTCACTATGTTTGCAAACCATGGCGTTTTTATTCTTTGTACCTCAAATAATTGTTCATCTGGAAAAGAATCGTGTAAGGGTGAGGTATTTTTACAAGAGGGCTCAAGAAGAATCCTAGATAAGTGATCCGCTACGACATTTGCAGTTCCTTTCTTATCACGAATTTCTAGGTCAAATTCTTGTA
Source organism: Phoenix dactylifera (assembly GCF_009389715.1). NCBI lineage: Eukaryota > Viridiplantae > Streptophyta > Magnoliopsida > Arecales > Arecaceae > Phoenix > Phoenix dactylifera. Next base: position 254,187 of record NW_024067795.1, read on the forward strand.
GTAAAAGAATCCATCGAATCAGACGGGGTTTGGTATCCTTCTTTGCAAGAAGGTGTCGAAGGGCAGCATGATCAGTGAATACGGTAACCTTGGATCCTAATAAGTAAGATCGAAACTTGTCTAGTGCGAATACTACCGCTAGCAATTCTTTCTCAGTGGTGGTGTAGTTTAATTGTGCATCTGAGAGTGCTTTACAAGCATAGTAAATGACATGAGGTACTTTATCTAGCCGTTGCCCTAAGACTGCCCCAAGAGCATAGTCGGATGCATCACACATTAGTTCAAATGGAAGGGTCCAATTAGGGGGCCATATGATAGGTGCAATGGTCAATTTCGAGCGAAGATTTTCAAATGCCTCCTCGCATGTTTTATCAAAGACAAAGGGAGTGTCCTTGGCAAGAAGATTGCACAAGGGTTTGAAAATCTTACTGAAATCCTGAATAAAGCGACGGTAGAAACCAGCATGGCCAAGGAATGATCGGATTTGTTTCACAGTTTTTGGTGGAGGAAGATTGGAAATAAGATCGACTTTGGCTTTATCTACTTCAATGCCCCTCTTGGACACGACGTGTCCTAAAACTATGCCTTCTTGAACCATAAAATGGCTCTTTTCCCAACTTAGTACTAGGTTGGTCTCCTTACATCTTTTCAAAACTAAGGTCAAATTGTCTAGACAATCATCAAAAGATAGGCCAAAAACTGAGAAATCATCAATGAACACTTCTAGAAAGTTTTCCACCATATCTGAAAAGATGGCCATCATGCATCGATGAAAAGTTGCGGGTGCATTACATAGTCCAAAAGGCATCCTCCTATATGCAAATGTCCCAAATGGGCAAGTAAAGGTGGTCTTCTCTTGATCGTCCGGGTAGACAGGTACTTGGTTATATCCAGAATAACCATCTAAGAAGCAGTAGAAACCTTGACCAGCCAACCGCTCCAAAATTTGATCTATGAAAGGTAGAGAGAAATGGTCCTTCCTAGTCATTGAATTAAGTTTTCTATAGTCAATGCACACGCGCCAACCGTGGTTGTGCGTGTTTGTATTAATTCTCCTTCCGTATTCTCAACCATAGTGATACCTGATTTCTTGGGTACCACTTGTGTCGGACTCACCCACTTACTATCAGAAATTGGATAAATGATTCCGGCATCTAATAACTTCACCACTTCTTTCTTGACTACCTCCTTCATGTTAGGATTGAGTCTTCTTTGCATTTCTCGGGTGGGCTTTGCATCATCTTCGAGATGAATTCGATGCATGCAAACAGAGGGGTCAACCCCTTTCAAATCGGCTACAGACCATCCTATGGCATGTTTATTTTCTTCTAGCACCCTCAAAAGTTTACCCTCCTGTTCAGTAGATAAGTTGGCTGCGATAATTACAGGGAGGCTATCTTCTGGTCCTAGAAAGGCATACTTAAGATTTGTTGGAAGTGGCTTTAACTCAAGTTTAGGTGGTGAATCAATGGAAGGACAAAGTGGCGCGCTAGCAATGGGAGGAAGAGGTTTAGGTCGGCTCTTCCAAGGAAGGGAACTCATGGGAGATTGATTGTCGAGTAAGATGTTGACTTCTTCTATAGCCTTGTCTATGTCAAAGTTGTCAATGTCAAAATGGGCCAAGCATGCCTCTAGGGGGTCATCTACTAAGATATAGGGAAGGGCTTCCTCTACAAGATCATCCATTTCGTCAATTAGGCAACATTCGTCTTCCCTCACATGTTGGTCAGCGGCATGAAACACATTCAATTTAATTTTCATGTTCCCAAATGATATATCCATTGCCCCAGTTCTACAGTTGATGCATGCATTGGCTGTTGCTAAAAAGGGACGACCAAGAATCATAGGGATTTGTTTTTTTAGGTTGGGCACATGTTCCATGTCAAGGACGATAAAATCTACTGGAAAATAGAATTTGTCTACCTTGACAAGAACATCTTCAATCATCCCTCGTGGTATCTTCACAGATCGATCAGCCAATTGTAAGGACACCGAGGTAGGTTTTAATTCACCTGACCCAAATTTCTCATAGACTGAATAGGGTAGAAGATTCACACTTGCCCCTAGATCTAAGAGCGCTCGGTCAATGGAGTTATCTCCTATGACACAGGAAATAGTGGGAGCGCCAGGATCTTTGAATTTTGGAGGGGTGTTGTATTGGAGAATGGAACTTACCTGTTCAGTAAGTAAGACCTTTTTAGGCACATGTGTCCTAGATTTTCGCTTTTGGGTGCAAAGGTCTTTGAGAAATTTGGCATAGGAGGGAACTTGTTTGATGGCATCAAGAAGTGGAAGGTTGATTTTAACTTGTTTGAACACCTCCATCATCTCTTCTAGTGAAGTTCCCTTCTTGCCAAAGGGAGTGGGTGCATTAAGTGCTTCAGAAAATGGAGCCTTTGGAATGTGGGTTGTGGCAGATGGTGGACTAGCTGAAGAAGGTTTTGGGTTTTCATGTGAAACATTCCTCTCCTCTTCTTCATCTTCCTTATTGTTACTCTCTCCAACCTTATTATCTATTATACGACCACTCCTTAGGGTAGTCAAAGCATTGGCTTGCTCATGATTTAGTCGGGTTTCTTGAGCCACGTATTGTCCCCTAGGATTACTCATTGGTTGACTTGGAAGCTTACCTTCCTCTCGCTTGTTTAATGCATTAGCTAGTTGACCCATTTGGGATTCTAGCTTAGCAATTGATTGCGTGTGAGAGTGCAATAGTTGTGTGTTTGCCTCCAAGCCTTGAAGGGCAGTCAACACCTTCTCCTCAAAGGCTGTAATTCTTTGGGTTGGAGGAGGAGGATGCTGAAATTGGGTTGAGGGATGGTAGGGATGAAAATTCTGAGGGTTTTGAAAATTTTGGGAGAAGGGTTGAGAGGTATTAGAAGCTTGCTGCCTCCAAGAAAAATTTGGATGATTCCGCCATCCCGAATTATATGTATTGGAAAATGGATCATTACCCGGTCTGGGCTGTGTTTGGGCAGCATTGATGTGTTCTTGCACGAGTTCGGGATATTGGGGTGCTGAGGGGCACTCATGAATTGGATGCGATGGGCTAGAACAGATAGCACACACTTGTGCTTGGGAAGAGCTAACGACATGTCCTCCTATCATTAGTTGGTCAATCTTATGGGACAATGCATCTACCTTGCTAGACAGGTCCATAGAATGACTTATTTGTTGGAAACCCGCCTATGCCGCTGATATTTCAAAACAAAAATCAGATTGCAGCGGAATCGGCATAAGCGGGATCGACGTTCATCGCAATGAACGCTGTTTCTAGATCGTTCGTAGTTAAGATAAGGATTAATACTTTTAAAACCTTTAGGGAGATCAAATCTTCACCTTGTGCGGGTAGATGATCACCGCAAACTGAAGCTCGTGGTTTTAGGTTGAGGGTTCGTTTGAAGCCGTTCAAACGTCCGGCCTCTACGGGTATCCACACGAAGCAGAGGACCTGATCAAAGATCTCTTGTCTTCCCGGGGTGCTAGCTCCCTTGCAAAGACTTCTTTTGATGGCTGATCTCCTCTCTTTCTTTCAACTCTTGAATATGCTTGAGAGGAGGAAGAAGAAGGATGAAGAAGAGGATGAAGAAGAATCCCCACGCAGCCTTCTTTTCTTCCTTGCGTTGGATGAAGCAAGGGAAGGGGAGGAGACCGCCAACACTTGGAGTTCTTCTTCCCTTGCTTGCGGCTGAAACAAGGAGAGGGGAGAGGGTGGCCACGGCACAAGAGGGAGAGGCTTCAATGCTCTAGGGCGCCGGCTTCATAAGCCTTCTTATAGCCATCTAGGGCTCCTCCAAAGTAGGAGCCCTAGATGACTTTCCAAAGAGGGGGCGCCGGCCCCCTCTCTTGTGCCGCACCAAGTGATCAAGGGGAGGAGCTTGCGCCCCTCCCTCTTGGTAAACCCTAGTCCACATTAGGGTTTGCATTGCCCTAATGTGGTTAAGCCCTAATCCTATTAGGCTTAGCCCAAGGGTGAACCAATGGATCCAATCTAGGTAAGTCCTAATCCAATTAGTACTTGAATCAATTTTGACTCAATTGAACTCTTCAATCCTAATCCAATTAGGAGTCTTATTGATTCATTAGATTAATAATTAATTGTGACTTAAGAAACCCTAATCCATATTAGGATGTATTTAATTATAGTCCTGTTGCTGGTGGTCCAAACCGAGAACGATTGACACGACGGTGTGAACGGGGTTCCGCCTGAGTTGTCTTGGTTGGTGCTGGTTGCGCTCCACCTTCCGCCAAGGAACCTGCAAACAAGCCTTGCACCACCACCAGGGTGGTGATGGCCCTCCGACGGTCAAGTCAGAGGAGATTGGAGGAGGAGAGATGATAATCACAAGTGGGAGAGAGTGCTCTGGGAGGTATTGCTTACCTCCCCCCCCTTCTCCCCCCAGCCGCGTATATACCTGGCTGGGAGGTCCCTCAGGGGGGTTTGTCGTCGTGGGGCACGATAGAATGGCCACTGACATGGCCGTTACCGGGCGTCGTGGAGCAGCGCTGGGTAAGGCCATGACAGGGCGTAGTGGAGCTCCGCTTTGTACGGTTGATACAGGAGATCGTGGGCAGCATCGGGTACAGTCGTTGCAGGGAGTAGTGGAGCAGGAGGCCGCGGCGTGCCTCTGGAGAATAGCCTGTCGTTATCAAAAGATCTCCGACTCGGGGTCGGAGTGCTGGATCATAGGGCAGCCGACCCGGGGTCGGGCTGCGAAGCCGAGGAGGTCCGACTCGGGGTCGGAGTGCTGGATCATAGGGCAGCCGACCCGGGGTCGGGCTGCGAAGCCGAGGAGGTCCGACTCGGGGTCGGAGTGCTGGGTCAAAGGGTAACTGTAGCTTTCCTGGATACGCGTGCCGATCACGTGGGGCATGGCGGCTTAATTCCCCCATAACAGTAGCCCCCCACTTCCGAGCCTGGAACCAGAAGGGGAACAGGTGAAGGGAGTGATGTTTCGAGATTGCCGCCATCCTTCGGAGAGGCGCGCGCGCTTCAAGCTTCCCGCCTTCTTTATGGCGTATGGCGGTTGCTGCTGACCTGGCAACCTGAGGATTTCGGCGGACATCCTTCCTTAATGGTGTCGATTCGCCTTTGGGGTGCGAGCGACCCTTCGGCGGCCAGGCGTCTTCTGGCGTCATCGAGGCGTCACTTGCCCTTTCGCCTATTTAATCGGGGGCCCTCCCCCGTCCGTCTTCTTCTTTACGGACATTTTCGAGTTTCTCCTTTGCGCTGCCATTGTTGCCGCCGAAACGTTCGCTTGCTTTTCCTTTGACGCTCTCGGAGCCATTCTTCCTCCTCTTCAAGTGAGTTTCCCACTCTTCTACTTTGAGCTCTTCATACTTTTTCTTTTTGTACTAGTGCACCCCAGTCGTTCCGGCCTTTCCCTCCTTCTTGACCCCGTCCTGACCGTAGATTTATTGGCCATTAGGGATGGGCGAAGTGGGAGCAGATAGCATCAAGTCAAAACTGGTCGCCGAGGACTTAGACGGATTTGTGGCTCGGTACCACCTTCCCGAGGCCTGCAATGTCACGCTCCCAGGGCCTGAGGAGAGGATGTCTCATCCTCCTCGAGGGAAGATTGCCATCAATGAGGGCATCCTCCAGGCCGGGTTCCGCTTTCCCCCTTCAGACCTAGTCTTACAGGTGCTCCGGGGTTTAGGAATGGCACCGACGCAACTGGTGCCGAACTCGTGGCGTGCTCTGACGGTCTTCCAGGTTCTCTGTCGCTTGCATGCGATTCCCGCCACCTTGAACGTTTTCTGGGAGCTCTACGGCCTGAGTGGCCACCCCCAGGACAAAGGGTGGTGGTGCTTCGCAGCGCGGCGAGGGTGCGGCCTTGTCAAGGAGGGTCCTACCTCCATTCACCACTGGAAGGAGCGCTTCTTTTTCGTTGATGCAGACCCCTCCTGGGAAATCAGGGCAATCTGGGGGACGCCGGTGAAGTCCCCAATTGGCCTGTCGAAGTTGTCGAGGGAGGAATCCGAGGGCGTCGCCGCCTTGAAGGGGTTGGTCGCCGAGGGCCAGCTTCCCCCGGTGGGTCGCCTTATTTCTGAGGATACCTTGGTGAACGTCGGTTTGAGCTCGGTCCCCACCGACCGTGAGTCCGCCATCGTTTCTTTAGCTCTTTTCTTCTCTTTCGTTCCTTCTTCCTTTCGGTTTCTCAGTCCCTGACTATCCCGTCCTTCTTGCAGAGGTCGACGACGTCATGCGGTCGGTGAAGTCGAAGGCTGTTGGTAGGGCGTCCCTGCTGGAAGCAGTCCGGAGGAGGAAACGAGCTCTTCCGAGCGGGGCCCCACCGGCGAAGAAGTCCCGTAAGGAGATACCTCCGATGCCGACCGACGAGTCCGGGCCCACCGGTCAGAGAGATGTCGTGGGCACCGACCGGCAGCTGACGCTGTATCAGCCCTCCGGTGGTAAGGTTGCCGCTACTCCGGAGGTGCCACCTGAGCCTGCTCAAGACGGACGGGTCGGACGTGATCGGTCCCCGACCCGGCCTTCGACTCGGTCGGCTCCTGATGACTCGAGGAGGGACGCGCCGAGGCCCCGGCCCAGCGGGACCCTATCAATTCCTGGGGCGACCCCCGCCCCGAGCGCGATCAGCCGGACTCTTCCCCAGGCGATGGATAAGGGTAAGGCTGCAGAACCACCATCCGGCTCCGGGGAGAAATCGGGGTCTGCCTTCACTACCGATGGCGCCCGAAATCTCATCGAAACAGTGTTGCTGGAGAAGGACCGTCGGCGGGTCCGGGAGTTGGATGTCTCTGACGTTGGGGCCGCCAGCTGCGTCTGTCTCATGTCGGTGAGTGTTCTTCTGGCCGTCTTTCACCATTTATTGGCTCTGTTGTTCTCTGCCTGACTCCCTTATTTTTCCTATTTCTTAGCTCGCCCAGTACATGATCCGTCTGGAGGAGTGCTACAAGGAACAGGCGGGGCTTTTGGCGAAGGCCGAGGACCGGCTGAAAGCAATGGAAGAGGGAGGCCGGGCTGCGGCAGGCAGGACGACCGGGGACCTCGAGGCGAGGCTCCGGGAGGCCGAAGAGCGGGCACTCGGCTTCGCCGCCCTGGAGGAGCAACTGTCAGAGGCTCGGGAGCAACTCAAAGCCGCCTCGGGCCTCGAAAGCAGGGTCAAGAAGGCGGAGGAACGGGCTGAAAAGCAGTCCCGGAAGATCGCGGACTATCGAGAGCGGTGGGAGAAGGCCCAACGGTCTGCCGACAACGCCTGCGACCGAATCCGCTCTTTTGAAGCCAAACTAGGCGAACTGGAGTCGGCCCTGGAGAAGTCATGCACGGACGTCCAAGAGCTCCGTTCGCGCCTGAAGGAAGCCGAGGCCGCTCGGGTTGCTACCGAGGCGAAGCATAAAGAGGCTCAGGCTGATCTGCTGAGGGTCTCCTCTGAGGCCGAAGGCCGGATTGTGGCGAAGGTCTTGGAGGCCAAGGCTCAGATTATGGAGCGAGCTGAGGCGGAGCTGGCCGAGAAGAGGGCGGAAATCGGGCGTCAGGCGGTAGAGGCTTATCGCCAGTCCGCCGAGTTCGCCCATGATATGTCGGAGGCAGTGCGGACCTATCGCCAGTCTGACGAGTTTGTCCATGACGCGTCGGACGCGGGGGCCGAAGCCTTCACCTTGGGCTTCGAGGAGGGCCTGGCAAGGGTGTCGGCTAAGTATCCCGAAGTTGACCTGAGCGAGATCTCCCTCCTGGACTCCTCTCCGGCGCCATCGCCTGCTGGTTCTCCTGCTGCTTCCCTACCTCCCGCGGACGAGCCCGGCATTCCCGACCCGGGAGTTCCTCCAAGCTGACCTCTTGTACCTTTCATTGTCTTTTTTATTTTTGTATGTCGGCGTTTTGCCCAATTGTATGGGCCTCGGCCCTGAAAGTTAATGCACGTTGAATATTTCTTCATCTCGCCTTCGTCCTCTTTTTTTTTTTTTTTTTTTTTTTTAGCTCTTGGTTGCTTCTTGCTGACTTTTGATTCCCGAAGTTCTTCCGGCGCTAGGCCAGGCATCCGAGGGTTAAACCTCAGGAAACTCTTCCGGCGCTAAGCCAGGCATCCGAGGGTTAGGCCTCAGGAAATTCTTCCGGCGCTAAGCCAGGCATCCGAGGGTTAGGCCTCAGAAAATTCTTCCGGCGCTAAGCCAGGCATCCGAGGGTTAGGCCTCAGGAAACTCTTCCGGCGCTGAGCCAGGCATCCGAGGGTTAGGCCTCAGGAAACTCTTCCGGCGCTAGGCCAGGCATCCGAGGGTTAGGCCTCAGGAAATTCTTCCGGCGCTAAGCCAGGCATCCGAGGGTTAGGCCTCAGGAAATTCTTCCGGCGCTAAGCCAGGCATCCGAGGGTTAGGCCTCAGGAAACTCTTCCGGCGCTGAGCCAGGCATCCGAGGGTTAGGCCTCAGGAAACTCTTCCGGCGCTAGGCCAGGCATCCGAGGGTTAGGCCTCAGGAAATTCTTCCGGCGCTAAGCCAGGCATCCGAGGGTTAGGCCTCAGGAAATTCTTCCGGCGCTAAGCCAGGCATCCGAGGGTTAGGCCTCAGGAAACTCTTCCGGCGCTAAGCCAGGCATCCGAGGGTTAGGCCTCAGGAAATTCTTCCGGCGCTAAGCCAGGCATCCGAGGGTTAGGCCTCAGGAAATTCTTCCGGCGCTAAGCCAGGCATCCGAGGGTTAGGCCTCAGGAAACTCTTCCGGCGCTAAGCCAGGCATCCGAGGATTAGGCCTCAGGAAATTCTTCCGGCGCTAAGCCAGGCATCCGAGGGTTAGGCCTCAGGAAATTCTTCCGGCGCTAAGCCAGGCATCCGAGGGTTAAGCCTCAGGAAATTCTTCCGGCGCTAAGCCAGGCATCCGAGGGTTAGGCCTCAGGAAATTCTTCCGCTCGCTGGTCGGCCAAGGCTGGCGCAAGCCGAAGCGACCGGTCGGGGCTTCCGGCTAGTCTGCTCCCGGGATGATCATCGGGTTAGCCAGGCATCTGAGGGTTGTCAAGCCTCAGGGAAATTCCGCTCGTTGGTCGGCCAAGGCTGGCGCAAGCCGAGGCGACCGGTCGGGGCTTCCGGCTAGTCTGCTCCCGGGATGATCATCGGGTTAGCCAGGCATCCGAGGGCCGAGCCTCGGAAGATTCCACTCGTTGGTCGGCCTAGGCTGGCGCAAGCCGAGGCGACCGGTCGGGGCTTCCGGCTAGTCTGCTCCCGGGATGATCATCGGGTTAGCCAGGCATCCGAGGGCCGAGCCTCGGGAGATTCCACTCGTTGGTCGGCCTAGGCTGGCGCAAGCCGAGGCGACCGGTCGGGGCTTTCGGCTAGTCTGCTCCCGGGATGATCATCGGGTTAGCCAGGCATCTGAGGGTTGTCAAGCCTCAGGAAAATTCCGCTCGTTGGTCGGCCAAGGCTGGCGCAAGCCGAGGCGACCGGTCGGGGCTTCCGGCTAGTCTGCTCCCGGGATGTTCATCGGGTTAGCCAGGCATCTGAGGGTTGTCAAGCCTCAGGGAAATTCCGCTCGTTGGTCGGCCAAGGCTGGCGCAAGCCGAGGCGACCGGTCGGGGCTTCCGGCTAGTCTGCTCCCGGGATGTTCATCGGGTTAGCCAGGCATCTGAGGGTTGTCAAGCCTCAGGGAAATTCCGCTCGTTGGTCGGCCAAGGCTGGCGCAAGCCGAGGCGACCGGTCGGGGCTTCCGGCTAGTCTGCTCCCGGGATGATCATCGGGTTAGCCAGGCATCCGAGGGCCGAGCCTCGGGAGATTCCACTCGTTGGTCGGCCTAGGCTGGCGCAAGCCGAGGCGACCGGTCGGGGCTTCCGGCTAGTCTGCTCCCGGGATGATCATCGGGTTAGCCAGGCATCTGAGGGTTGTCAAGCCTCAGGGAAATTCCGCTCGTTGGTCGGCCAAGGCTGGCGCAAGCCGAGGCGACCGGTCGGGGCTTCCGGCTAGTCTGCTCCCGGGATGTTCATCGGGTTAGCCAGGCATCCGAGGGCCGAGCCTCGAGAGATTCCACTCGTTGGTCGGCCTAGGCTGGCGCAAGCCGAGGCGACCGGTCGGGGCTTCCGGCTAGTCTGCTCCCGGAATGATCATCGGGTTAGCCAGGCATCCGGGGGCCGAGCCCCGGGACATTCCACTCGTTGGTCGGCCACTTGTCGCTCGCCGCCCATCGGGGTTTCTCCGTGCCCAGCCGCGACCGTGTTTCTCCTCTCCTCCAAGCGTTGCCTGGGGGGAACACGAGAAGGGTATTAAACGCTAATTAATGCGTTACCTGGGAAATCAGATCGCCAGTTGCTGCTAGTGAGGAGTGTTAGTTGAGCGGCCGCGATACGCGGGTTCTTCGAGGAGGATGCGGCCTGGGCGCGAGCGGAGACACGTGGACCTAGGGGTATACGTCACCCGGATTGTCCTGCACAAAGAATGCGATTTAAGGAGAATGACGCTTAGGAAATCGCGGGGAGATACGTCTCGAGAGCCGGAACGGCTCCGGATTCAGTGCGCCTGCATTTATTGGAGCCACCCGTATCGGAACTACCAGGGGGCCGCAGCTTGGCTATAAATACAGGTGCAGGTACGATGGAATTTGCCAAGCCGGAGCTGCAGGTTGCCATGGATCGCGGACCTCCTCCTTGGCATATGACTGAGAGACTCCTGTCGAAGGAAAGGGGAGGCGCTCCCCTTACAACTTCAGCCAACTAGCCGTTTCATCTGGGATCAACAAGGAGGGTCTCCCCGGCGGAACTCCGCCCTAGGCGTTTCATCCGGGATTACATCTCCCCTCCTTGAAGTTCAGCCTCCCGGTTGAGCTCTGCGCCGGACGCTCAATCCGGGACCGCGCCACCAAATGCTCCTCCCCCTTGAATCCCTTCTCTTCCCTACCACTGGGGAAGATGGGAATATCCTTTGGAGGCGGCGTTCCCCTGGGGGCAGCGGGAGCTTCTTCTGCGGCGGCTCCTCGTCTTTTTGGTGAGGTGCTGGATGGCGCCTCCGGTTAGAAGCACCCACTTCTGGCGGGACTGCAGCCGCCCTGGGTTGAGGGTTTGGGTCCCCACCTCTTCTTTACTTTCTTTACTCCCTAATTCCCCTCTGGGAATTCCTTGTAATCACACGAGCACGCCATTGTAACCAGAAATTATTGAAATGAAAAGTGTTGCACCTTTTTAAATTGTCTTTCTGGCCTTGTTGTTCTACTGGTAATACATCCGCAGGTTAGCGGAATTCCAGCCCCTTGGAATTTCTCGGCCATCTAGGGCTTCCAACTGGTAGGAGCCAGGTCGGTTTACCCAACGAACTTTATACGGGCCTTCCCAATTTGGCGCTAGCTTCCCACCTTCCGTAGGTTGAGATGCCTTAGCTCGCCTCAGCACCAGATCTCCAATTCTGAAAAGCTTCGGTCGGACTTTGGAGTTGTAATATCGGGCCACCCTCTGCTGATACATTGCCATCCGAACCTGAGCCATTTTCCTTGCCTCTTCCAAGAGATCCAAGTTCCCTCGGAGTTGCTCTGAATTGGCCTTGGGTCGGTGCGCGGCCACCCGAGGCGAGGGGAGTCCGAGCTCCACGGGGGCAACGGCTTCCGTGCCATAGGTTAGGCTGAAAGGCGTCTCTCCAGTAGGAGTCCGTTGCGTGGTCCGATACGCCCAAAGGACATTCTCGAGTTCCTCGACCCAAGCTTGCCCCGTCCGGCCGACCCGCGCTTTGATACCTTGGAGGATTGTCCGATTTGTGACCTCGGCCTCGCCGTTGGTTTGGGGATGCGACACGGATGTGAACCGATGCTCGATCCCGAATTCCTCGCAGAAGTCCCGGAAGTGCTTGTTATCAAACTGTCGACCGTTATCCGAGATGAGGACCCGAGGTACTCCAAATCGGACAATGATGTTCTTCTTTACGAACTTCCGGACTTGTGCCTCCGTGATGGTGGCCAGTGGCTCTGCCTCCACCCACTTGGTGAAGTAATCGATGGCGACAATCAAAAATTTCCGCTGGGCCGAAGCGACGGAGAATGGTCCGAGGATATCCATTCCCCACTGTGCGAAGGGCCAGGGCGCGGTGATTGGCGCCAAGGGAACAGAGGGGACTCTCTGGACGTTGGCATGGCGCTGGCAGGCGTCGCATTTCCGCACGTGATCCTTCGAGTCCTCCAACAAGGTCGGCCAATAGTAGCCTTGCCTCATGATCTTATGCGCCAAGGACCTAGCCCCCAAGTGCGATCCGCAGATGCCTTCGTGGACTTCGCCGAGGGCATAGGCCGCTTCCGCGGGGCGGAGGCACCTTAAGAGGGGGGCGGTAAACGAGGTCCGATACAGCCTCCCTTCATAAAGTACGTAGTGGGCGGACTTCTTTACAAGCCGCCGGGCCTGATCTTCGTCTTCAGGGAGGATTCCTTCGGCGAGGTAGGCGACGAGCGGGTCCATCCAAGACGGCTCCGGGTCAATTGCCATCACCGCTCCAGCCCCGTCAATGCTCGGGGCATCCAGGGTCTCCAGGTAGATTGCCCTCGACAAGTTGTGCGCGTCTGCGTCCACTAGGCGGGACAACCTGTCGGCCCTGGCATTTTCGCTCCTTGGGACCTGCTGAATGTCAACACTGCCGAGGTCGGGAATGAGCGTTTGCACCTTCCGGACGTAGCTCTGCATGGTCGGGCTCCGCGCCTCGAACTCCCCTCGAACCTGCCCGACCACCAGCTGGGAGTCGGTGAAGACTTTCAGACGCCGTACGCCGAGCTCCTTGGCGAGTTTGAGTCCCGTGACTAGGGCCTCGTACTCCGCCTCATTGTTGGTCACTGTAAATCCGAACCTCAAGGCATACTCGGCTATCACTCCATCGGGATTGGTGAGGACCAGCCCAGCCCCTCCACCTTCAGGGTTCGACGACCCGTCAATGTGGAGCGTCCAGATCGGGAGATCGAGGCTGGGTGTCTCCGGCGGCTTAGGTTCCGCCTCCTGCACAGTGCACTCAGCGAGAAAGTCCGCGAGCACCTGGGCCTTGATGGCTGGTCGGGGCTGGTAGAGGATGTCGAACTCACCAAGTTCTACTGCCCACTTCACCAGCCGTCCCGCATTCTCTGGATTGCTGAGAATCTGCCGCAGTGGTTGATCGGTCAAAAGGGTGACAGAATGAGCCTGGAAATAGGGGCGAAGCCTCCTGGTCGCAGTCAGCAGCGCGAAGGCGATCTTCTCAGCCTTCGTGTACCGCGTCTCGGCATCCCGGAGGACTCGGCTGATGTAGTACACAGGCTTCTGAAGTCTTGCCTCTTCCCGAACCAGTACTGCGCTGACTGCGGTTGGGAAGACCGCCAGGTAAAGGTAGAGCATCTCCCCCTCTTGCGGCTTGGACAGCAGGGGAGGAGACGCCATGTACTCCTTGAGCTGGTCGAACGCCGCTTGACATTCGGCCGTCCAGAGGAAGTCTTTTGGGCGCTTCAACACCTTGAAGAATGGTTGGCAGCGTTCGGCCGACTTTGCCACAAATCGTCCGAGCGCGGCGACCCTTCCAGCGAGCTCCTGAACCTCCTTCACTTTGGTCGGAGGGGACATATCTTGGATGGCTTTGATCTTGTCCGGGTTGGCCTCGATCCCCCGTTGGTTGACAATGAAACCGAGGAACCTCCCGGCCGAAGCACCAAAAGCGCACTTCGCTGGGTTTAGCTTCATGCGAAACTTTCGCAAGGTGGTGAAAGTCTCCTCCAGATCTGCAATGTGCTGGTCTGCATGGCGGCTTTTTACCAGCATATCGTCCACGTACACCTCCATATTCCGGCCGATCTGCTCCTTGAAGATTTTATTGACGAGGCGCTGGTAAGTGGCGCCAGCGTTCTTCAGACCGAAGGGCATTACCTTGTAACAGTACAGCCCCCGGTCTGTTATGAAGGCAGTTTTCTCCTCGTCCTGTGGAGCCATCATTATTTGGTTGTAGCCGGAGAAGGCGTCCATAAAAGACAGTAGCTGGTATCCGGAAGTCGCGTCGACCAGTTGGTCTATCCGTGGAAGCGGAAAGCTATCCTTGGGGCACGCCTTGTTCAGGTCGGTGTAGTCGACGCACATCCTCCACTTCCCGCTCGCCTTCCGGACAAGTACGACGTTTGCCAGCCACTCGGGGTAGCTCACCTCCCTTATGAAACCTGCCTCTAAGAGTTTGTCTACCTCCTGGTCGACCACCCGGATCCGATCCGGGGCACAGTGTCTCTTCTTTTGCTTTACTGGTCGGTGGGTCGGGTCGACGCTGAGGGCGTGAGAAACGACCTCCGGGTCGATCCCAGGTACATCGGCCGCCGACCAGGCAAACACATCTGCATTGGCTCGGAGGAATTCCACTAACCGGAGCCGAGCTTCCAAGTCGAGGTTGGCACCGACCCGGACCGTGCGGTCCGGGCGGCCTTCTTCGAGGGGAACTTCGATTACGCCCTCAGCCGGCTCCCCGTGCCGCAAGGCCACTTCGTCTCTGGCGTCAAGTGACTCGACGCTTAGGGCCTCCATGGGCTTCTTCCCTTTGAGAGTTGCTAGGAAACACTGCCGTGCGGTCGGCTGGTCACCTCGGACCTCTCCAATCCCGGCCGCCGTGGGGAACCGCATGAGCAAATGGTAGGTAGAAACCACCGCGCGAAGGGCGTTCAGTCCGGGTCGTCCGAGGATAGCGTTGTAGGCCGAGGGGACACGGACGACCAAGAACCCGAGCCGCACCGTGGCTTCTGCGGGTGCAATGCCCGCAGTCACAGGCAGCTCGATGACACCTTCGGCCGAGATAGCGTCTCCAGTGAATCCTATGAGGGGGGTGGATGTTTTGTGCAACAATTGTCGGGACAAGCCCATCTTTTGGAAGGCCTCGTAATACAAAATATCAGCTGAGCTTCCACTATCCACAAGAACACGCCTTACATCATAGTCCGCCATAGTGAGAGAGATCACCATGGCGTCATCGTGGGGAGTCTGAACCCCCTTTACATCTTCATCACAAAAAGTGATTACATTTCCGACCCGCTGCCTCTTCGCGACGGCCACTCCTGATACTTCCGCCGAGCCCCCTGTGTTCCTCACGGGCCGAGAGCAGCCCCCAGTGATGGTGTGGATCACTCCCGCAACGGGTCGATTCTGCTCCCGAGGCTCCTGAGGGGCCGGGTCGGCTGGACGCGGATCTGCGGGGGGATGTCGGTCGTTTACATATCGACCGAGACGCCCTCGGCGAATGAGAGCCTCGATCTCGTCCCGAAGCTGGAAGCAGTCTTCGGTATCGTGGCCGTGGTCTCGGTGGTATTCACAGTACGCCCGAGAAGGCTTCCTCCCAGGGATCTTCTTCATCTGCCTCGGGACCGGGAGGTCCTCCCGCCCCTTGACCTCCATGAGGATCTGGGCCCGGGGGGCTAGGAGTGGGGTGTACCGGTTGAAGCGTCGGTGCGGAGAACGAGGGCGTATGGCGCCGTGGTTCCTTGCTGGTGACGGGCTTCTGCGCCGGCGTTGAGGCGTCGGGCTCCTCCTCTGGGGTGCCTCTTTTCGCCTTTTCTTCCCGGGCTTTAGAGGGGCCTCGGCGGCCTCCTTGTTCCGGTGGGAGGCTGCCTCCTCGGCGTCTGCATACTGGTTTGCCCGAGACAACAGCTCCGGGAAGCTCCGCGGCAGGCGTTTGTCCAGGGAGAAGGTGAGTCTGCCCTTCCGGAAGCCTCGCTTCAGGGCTGAGAGAGCCACCTCCTGGCTCAAATTCCGGACCTCCAGTGTTGCCTTGTTGAAGCGGGTGAGATAATCCTGCAGGCTCTCTCCCTCGTTCTGCCGGACATCGAAGAGGGAGTCGGAGACCAGTCTTCGCCGGCTACTGACGGCGAAATGGATGATGAAGAGACGGGTGAACTGGTGGAAGGACTGGATGGAATTAGCCTCCAGGCCGGCGAACCACGCCCTTGCCGGGCCGCGGAGGGTCGCCGGGAAGGCCTTGCAGAGGAGAGGATCCGATGCTCCATGGAGGAGCATAAGAGTCCTGAAACTCTCTACGTGGTCCCGTGGGTCCGCCGCCCCGTCGTAGGGTTCGATCGCCGGCATTTTGAACCCCGGCGGGTTTAGGGTCCGCAGGATCCTTGAGGCAAGCGCCGGCTGGGAGGAGATCTCCAAGTCGGCGAAGGGATCTTTGGAGTGGCCCTTCAGGACCTGGAGCTGTCTGTGGAGATCGTCCACCCGCCGGTCCAGGGAGCGCGACCGGTGGGTGGGAGACAAGGAGCGGCGCGAGGGGGACCGACTGGAGTGCGGGCCCCTCGAGGACTGGGGTGTCTGAGAACGCGCCCGGGTCCGCCTCTTGTACCCCGCGCAGCTCCGATGAGAAGGCCCTGGCAGAATGGACCGCACTCGAGAATCCTCCTCGCGCCGGCGCTCCTCTCCATGGGAGAGGAAGGAGCGCGGGTTGTGAGGAAGAGGCGAGTGCTCGGGGAGCAGCGGCTCCTGAGCCCGCTGCGGCACCCGAGAGATCACACCCTGTAGATTCTGCACTGCCTCCGCGAGGGTGCGAACCTGCTGGGCTAGCTGGTCGAACTGAGCAGGTTCGACCGTCTGAATGGGAGGAGAAGCGGTGGAATGCTGCTGAGAGTGTGTTGGGGACGCAGCAGCCTCCCGGCCAGAGGCGCGAGAGGCTCCGCGACCGGAAGCATTGGAAGCTCCGCGACCACCTCGCCGTGCCATTACGATCGTTCTGAGATTTGGTCCCTTCCTCTAGCGCCAACTGTTGCTGGTGGTCCAAACCGAGAACGATTGACACGACGGTGTGAACGGGGTTCCGCCTGAGTTGTCTTGGTTGGTGCTGGTTGCGCTCCACCTTCCGCCAAGGAACCTGCAAACAAGCCTTGCACCACCACCAGGGTGGTGATGGCCCTCCGACGGTCAAGTCAGAGGAGATTGGAGGAGGAGAGATGATAATCACAAGTGGGAGAGAGTGCTCTGGGAGGTATTGCTTACCTCCCCCCCCTTCTCCCCCCAGCCGCGTATATACCTGGCTGGGAGGTCCCTCAGGGGGGTTTGTCGTCGTGGGGCACGATAGAATGGCCACTGACATGGCCATTACCGGGCGTCGTGGAGCAGCGCTGGGTACGGCCATGACAGGGCGTAGTGGAGCTCCACTTTGTACGGTTGATACAGGAGATCGTGGGCAGCATCGGGTACAGCCGTTGCAGGGAGTAGTGGAGCAGGAGGCCGCGGCGTGCCTCTGGAGAATAGCCTGTCGTTATCAAAAGATCTCCGACTCGGGGTCGGAGTGCTGGATCATAGGGCAGCCGACCCGGGGTCGGGCTGCGAAGCCGAGGAGGTCCGACTCGGGGTCGGAGTGCTGGATCATAGGGCAGCCGACCCGGGGTCGGGCTGCGAAGCCGAGGAGGTCCGACTCGGGGTCGGAGTGCTGGGTCAAAGGGTAACTGTAGCTTTCCTGGATACGCGTGCCGATCACGTGGGGCATGGCGGCTTAATTCCCCCATAACAAGTCCTAATCCAATTAGGACTCAATTTGAATCCGAAGTCCTAATCCAATTGGGACTTCTAGGAATCCTATTCTAAGTAGGAATTCACATTGAATTCAAAAATCCTATTCTAAGTAGGATTGTGGGAATCCTAATCCAAGTAGGAATCCCAGTCCTACTCCAACTAGGATTCCCAGTCCTAATCCAATTAGGACTCTAGGAATCCTACTCGAAGTAGGACTCTTGTTTCAAGTCCAATTAATTAATTTCCTTTGTTCCTTCTTCAACTGAATATCAATCGAATTGATTACTTGTGATTCCTAATCACTATTCAACCATCAGATCGGTCAATACTTCTAGTGTGTGTGACCCCATAGGTTCTACTCTGACTGGTAGTGAGATATATTGTGATCTCTATCACAATATCATTGAAGACTCCTTTCAATGGGTTGGAACGATTCCAACTCAACTCATTAGGGTTTATCGATCATCAAGATAATCCCTATGAGTCCCACCATCCACCAGTGACACCTAGCAGCATGTAGTGGCTACCCAGCAGAATAGAATGGTGAACCTTTAGGTGCAGTTATCGTATGATACAGTCCTACTATCGTGGATCCCTACAGGACGGAGGTCATGGACAACTCGTCAAACCCCATCGTCTGTCATATGTGAAGATTTATTCGACTTAAGTTCGAGAGTGGAAAACTCTTTCTCCACTGTGCATACTGCCCCGGCCGAGGTCTTACGAACTTAGTCTTATAAATCACATAGGATCTCTCCTTATCTATCAAGGTCGATAGATTCCTTATAGGTGCATACCCTACTCCTACAGTGAACTTACTGTAGCCAATCTACACTGCATGGACCCATATGGCTAGGGACCACGTATGTGTGCAGTCAAACTACAATAACCTCCCTGTGAGTAGCCGAAGCACCGTAGGTCAAAGGACCAGTCACACTACTGCAACATCAAGCAAGTCACTGACGAGTGGATAGACATCCAAGTGACTTCTTGTCTTGGTCATGCTCGGTACCCTTGTTCTCTAACAAGCACCTGCACTATAACTTCAGTGTCCCTACACTGTGGACTCAAGTCTCGTCCATCCAGAAGGAAAGTGATCTGTGCACTGATCGGATCGATCACCGTCCTCGTGATGATCCATTGATCAGGAGCATTTAGAAATTAATCACCAATGATACATGGCTCAAATTCTCAACTCTTGAGAATATGCATCATTATCTTATTAATTTCTTGGACGATTCATAGACACATAAATAATATGAATGAAAAGATGCCTTTTATTTATTCAATAATAAATAGTCAAGTACAAAATTATGTCTCTAGAATTAACAATGTGTCAGCCAGATTGGCTTCTAGGGCATACATCTAACAATCTCCCACTTGCACTAAAGCCAATCAGTCATATATCTAAGCCCCATCTTCTCAAGGTGGGCTTCAGTCTTTTGCTGACTTAGCTGCTTAGTGAACGGGTCTGCCACGTTATCCGCGGAGTCTACTCTCTGCACTTCTACATATTTCTTCTCAACATAGTCGCGTATAAGGTGGAAGCGCCGCTCTATATGCTTGGACTTCTGATGAGACCTTGGCTCCTTAGCAAGAGCTATGGCGCCATTATTATCGCAGTAGAGTGTTATGGCATCTGATGTCATCACGTCTAACTCTGCAATGAATTTCTTGAACCAGAAGCCTTCCTTAGCAGCTTCAGAGGCGGCGATGTATTCAGCTTCCATAGTAGAATCAGCAATGATCGGTTGTTTAGAACTCTTCCAATTCACCGTACCACCATTGCACAAGAACACATATCCAGATGTTGATTTCCTATCATCGACATCAGTCATGAAGTCTGAATCTGTGTACCCTTCTACCTTTAACTCTGATGATCCTCCAAAGACCAAGAATAAATCTTTAGTTCTTCTCAAGTACTTAAGAATATTCTTCACAGCTGTCCAGTGTTATTCACCTGGATTCGACTGATATCTGCTTGTGACACTCACAGCAAGGGCTATATCAGGTCGTGTACATAGCATGGCATATATGAGGCTCCCTATTGCCGATGCATAGGGTATCTTGCTCATGCGTTGAATCTCTTCAGATGTGTTGGGGCACATCTTCTTGGAGAGATGAATTCCATGCCTTAGGGGTAAGAGACCCCTCTTGGAGTTTTCCATGCTAAACCTCTTCAGCACCTCCTCTATGTACATCTTCTGTGAAAGGCCAAGCATCCTTTTAGATCTATCTCTATAGACCTTTATTCCCAAAATATAGGATGCTTCCCCAAGGTCTTTCATGGAGAATTCTTTTGACAACCAGACCTTAACCGAGGTTAGCATGGGAATATCATTCCCTATTAGGAGGATGTCGTCCACGTACAGTACGAGAAATACGACAGCGCTCCCACTAACCTTTTTGTAAACACACGGTTCCTCTTCATTTTTGACGAAATCAAACGTTTTGATTGCGTCATCGAAACGAGTGTTCCAACTCCGAGATGCTTGCTTTAGTCTATAGATGGACCATTGCAGTTTGCAGACCTTGTGATCTCCATCACTGGAAGTGAAACCCAAAGGCTGTTCCATATAGATATCTTCATCAAGATGTCCATTCAGGAATGCAGTTTTCACATCCATCTGCCAGATTTCATAATCATGAAATGCTGCAATGGCAAGCAATGTTCGGATGGATTTTAGCATGGCTACAGGTGAAAAGGTCTCCTGATAGTCAATGCCTTCGCGCTGACTACACCCTTTCGCCACAAGTCTTGCCTTATAGGTCTCTACCTCTCCATCCGAACCTATTTTCCTTTTGTAGATCCATTTGCATCCAATAGGTACAATACCTTCTGGTGGGTCTACTAAGGTCCAGACTTGGTTGGAATGCATGGAGTCTAACTCTGACTTCATGGCTTTCAGCTATTTCTCGGAATCGATATCAGATATCGCCTCGTTGTAGGTTTTGGGATCCTGTATGTGATCCCTATCTCCCACTAGGAACATTTCCTCGGTATCCTCTTCTAGTATACCTAAGTATCTATCGGGAGGATAGGAGACCCTACTAGATCTACGAGGTGGTTGAGGGACATCGTGTACTGGCTCTGTATGAATGGGTTCAATAGGATCCATGACTCGTTGCTTTTCAGAGACTTTCTCTTCAAGCTCAATTTTCCTTCCACTGCCTCTATCAAGGATAAACTGATTTTCCAAAAAGATGGCATGACGGCTCACAAACACATTGTGATCCTCTGAGATGTAAAAATTGTATCCTAATGACTCTTTAGGATATCCTATAAAACGAGTACTTATGGTCCTAGCCTCTAACTTGTCTGCCTGTAGTCTCTTGACGTGGGCCGGACATCCTCAAATCTTGAGATGACCAAGACTTGGTTTCTTACCATGCCATATCTCATACGGTGTGGTAGGAACTGATTTAGAGGGAACTCTATTCAATAAATAAATCGCTGTGAGTAAGGCATCTCCCCAAAGGAACATAGGTAAATCAGTGAAGCTCATCATGGACCTGACCATATCCAATAGGGTCCGATTTCTCCTCTCTGACACCCCGTTGAGTTGAGGCGTACCCGGAGGAGTCCATTGTGAGACTATGCCATTGTCCTTGAGATAGTCCCGAAATTCTCCACTAAGGTATTCTCCTCCTCGATCTGATCGAAGAGCCTTAAGGAGTTTTCCAGTTTGTTTTTCTACTTCATTCTTGAACTCTTTGAACTTTTCAAAAGATTCAGGCTTGTGTCTCATGAGATACACATACCCATACCGTGAATAATCATCGATAAAGGTAATGAAGTACGAATAACGTCCCCTGGCTAGCACATCGAATGGGCCACATACATCTGTATGTACTAGGGTAAGTATTTCAGTGGTCCTCTCCCCATGTCCTACAAAGGGCAATTTAGCCATTTTTCCTTGAAGACAGGACTCGCAAACTGGATATGACTCGGAAGTCAATGAGCCGAGAAGCCCATCTTTATCCATTTTGTTCATCCTATCTTCTCCAATATGGCCAAGTCTGAGGTGCCACAAATATCTTTGGTTTATCTCATCTCTGGATCTCTTGGACCCTTTGGCACTCACTTCTTGCTCGGTAACATTCACAGATACATCCATATGTAAATGATAGAGACTATCAATCATAAAACCACGTGCGACTATTTTATTTCTTAAATAAATAGAACAGCAGTCTTTGTCAAATGTAAAAACATGACCTTCCTGTGCTAGACATGAAACAGAAATCAAATTTCTGCTAGCAACAGGTATATAATAACAGTCTCTAAGTAATAAACTAAAACCAGACGGTAGTCGCAGATGGTAGGTGCCCACAGCTACAGCAGCAACTTTTGCCCCGTTGCCAACCCGAAGGGTTACCGCACCTTCCGCCAGCCTTCTACTTTTCTTTAGACCCTGCATGGTAGTGCATAGATGAGCACTAGAACCAGAATCTATAACCCAACTAGAAGTAGAAGAAACCGTTAGATTAGTTTCAATTATGAGCAAGTCTATACCTTCTGAAGGTGTGTCACCTTTCTTGTTCTTCAGGCTCTCGAGGTATGAAGGACAGTTTCTCTTCCAGTGGCCGTCGACATTGCAGTGGAAACATTTTCCTTTGTCATTAGCCTTTTTCTTTTGAACTTCCTTCTTCGGCTTTTTGTCTTTCTTCTGCTTCTTAGCAGGCTTCTTTTTCTTCCAAGTAGACTTTCTCTTGGAACCAGAAGTCAACTCAGCAGCAAGAACATTGCCCCTTGAACTTTTCAAGGCTCCCTCAGCAGTTACCAACATGTTGATCAGTTCAGTCTTAGTGCATTCAATCTTATTCATGTGGTAGTTTACTATAAACTGACCAAATGAATCAGGAAGTGACTGTAGGATCAAATCCACTTGTAATTCCTTGTGCATGTTCATCCCGAGCTTCTCAAGCTCCTCAAGGTCTTTGATCATGGTCAGACCGTGATCATGGACAGACTGCCCTTCGCGCATCTTTGTCTTGAAGAGCCTCTTGGTCACTTCAAAACGAGCTGTGCGACTCTGCTCACCATACAACTCTTGCAGGTGTGCTAGTATGTCCCTAGCAGTCTTGAGATTCTCATGCTGGCATTGGAGTTCATTAGACATGGATGCCATCATATAGCACTTGACTCTAATGTCATCATCCAGCCATTTTTGATGCATCTGTCGCTGAACATCAGTAGGACGTGCTGGTAGTGTGGGGATATCTGAATCGAGTATGTAGCCTATTTTCTCACAGTCCAAAATAATTTTGAGGTTTCTAAGCCAGTCTTTGTAATTGGTTTCGGTCAATCGGTTGGTCTCAAGAATACGGGTCAAAGGGTTTGAAGCTGACATTCTATCTGCAGAGAGTAAAGATTCTAGTTAGACTTTTGTACTTGATCTTAATCTGTTCTAAGGTCTTTTAGACCAAATGTAAACTTCCACTATTTTCTCGAATCCCTCACACTCCTCTGGTAGGGAAACGAAAATTCCACACGACTAGGGTTTCTAGTAGGTACTGCGGTCCCACCAATTTACATGCCACCTCACCTAACAGTTATTGGTGACACATAGATTGATGAATGTACAACTCTTGTACAATGCTTCTCAAGCATGTTGCAGTGTAACTTGGTCTCTAAGCCATGAAGACCTCACCTAACAGTTATTGGTCCCATTTCTTAGTTAAGTCAGACCCACCGTATAACCGTAGGAATAAAGTCATCATTGGGTCCTCACCTAACAGTTATTGGCGCCCAACCCCACCTTTACCCTACAACATCTCATGTCTATAGAGAGGTCCAGCCCCCCGATGCAACTTGACCACTGTGTCCAGCCGAGACAAATCAACATCAGAAAAGGCTTTAGCAGCTTTACTACAGTGGAAGACCTATTGACTTAATATTGGTTAATCAGGTCTTAGTGTTTGCAACTTGAGCCCTTCGTAAGAGGTAATCGAACAATTGGCCAGGTAAGCAGGTGGGAGGCTCCCCTTACTCAGAGAGTAAGGTCCTAATTAAGTAACCACCTTTCATGCTTTCCTAGATACCAATTAGATCAATTAATCTAATATGACTTGCTCATGTCGGTTCACTCTCGACTTGATTGAGGAGTGTTGCCCAGAGATGGTCACCCAAGAGGGGGGTGAATTGGGTGTTTTAAAATTTTTTGTCTAATTAAAAATAAAACACACAAATGTATGAGCTAAAGTAAAAATAAAGGTATGAAAACAGACAATCGCAAACACAAGCATTTATAGTAGTTCGGAGCTTCCACTGCTCCTACATCCACTCCCCAAAGCACCTTTGGGAATTTCCACTATAATCCAAGATTACAGTACGGTAGTTTTGCGAGTTCACTACCCAACTCATTGTTTTACACCGGGCTAACAACGAACCCTATAACCCCCAATTTCACCTAGGCTTGGGACGTCTTTCCCTTGTTCCAAGTCCCTTGACTGGAACAAGCACAATATTGAAAAAGTTTTACAAAAGATTTGAAAGCTCTAAATAAGCAAATATAACATTGATAAACAATGAAACCCGGAAGAACCCTTTTAGCCGTTGGAAGCGTGGGAAATGGTGGTTCTTCCGATGTGGATCGCGTTGGCTTGAATGTGAGCTTTGAATGCCGAACGGGAGAGAGTAGTTGAGCACGAAATCAGTTGGGAAACTTGAAGGCACTTGATTTCTTCACTTGAATGCACTGACTCCCTTGAACCTCTTTTTCTTTCTTCTCTCTTGAATGATCTTGTGTTGGGTTGGTGAGAAGTTGTTGGAAAGCACTTAAGAGCTCCCTTTTATAGCCCAAAAAGCAAATATAGCCGTTAGAGATAAAGTTAAAGAGATTTGAAATTCAAACCAAACCTGCAAAAGTTGTCAGTCGCGTCCCAGGTGCTCCGGAGACGTCTCCGCTTCATCGCGAGACGTCTCGGCTGTAAGATTTTACTTTTGACGATGTTTGGAGTCGACTCGGCGCTTTACGGGGACGACTCTGGAAATGAGCCGTTTGAATACTTGTTTTTTCATTTTTCTGAGAGGGTCGCCTTGGCACTTTACGGGGACGTCTCGGCTTGTTTGCGCTTTTTGCATGGGGACGACTCCGCTGCCTTGGGGACGACTCCGCCGTTATATCTCCGAAAAACAAGTCTTCTGGAATTCTCTGAGAGAGTCGACTCCGCTCTTTCAGGGGACGTCTCCGCTGCCTTATCACCGAAAAAGACATCCTCTGAAAAACCCTGAGAGAGTCGACTCCGCTACCTCGGGGACGACTCGGAAAGTCTGCTTTTTACTTGCGGGGACGACTCCGCGTCCTGTGGAGACGGCTCACGCGCATCTCTTGAAATCAGCCTTTCTGCCGCCACTGAGAGAGTCGACTCCGCTACTGAGAGAGTCGACTCCGACCCTGCGAGACGCCTCGCCAGGTGCCGGGGACGTCTCCAAACGTGCCAGTTCTTCCTGTTTGTGCCAGAGACGTCTCTGGGACAAACCGGAGACGTCTCGGCTGTCCCTGATCTGTTTTCTTCAACTCAAAAAATTCTTCAATAAATTCATAAAAATTATGGAAACTTGCCTAGATATTTCTTAACAATATTCTTAATTAATCACCTAAAATTCTCAAGTAAATTGTTAAGATAAATGGAATTATACTCTAGTGTTTTGTATTCATCAAAATCTATTAGGGGGTCAACAATCTCCCCCTTTTTGATGATGACAAAACACTGAGTATATGCAAAATTCGAAATTTAAACATATACACAGTATTTGATCAGATGTACAAGTATAATATTTTGATTAGAGCTAGATACAGTGTGCATAATTCAAAATAGTCAATTTTCAGTTCTATCCTTATGCATAAGATTGATCTTAATAGCTCTTAAGCAATTTTAGCATATCAACTGAATTTGAATCAAGTTAAAATGAGATATTGATGCTAAAGATAATTGAAAGCTAAGTTCTTTTTGACTCCCCCTTTCTTTTCCAGAAGGGCAATTATCTTAAAGCCAATATTCTTCAATTTTGCATTCCCTATTGGTTCTACTCCATATATAAGTTCTATATATCTACTCCCCCTTTTTGTCATCAACAATGAAGGGGACAAATTATACGTAGGTACTTAAAACACAATTCCTAGGGGAATTCAGCATATTACAATGAATCACTCAAAGATATTCAAGTTATGCTCTCACTATCTATTGTTTTATTAATGAATTCAGAATTCATTTCACTCTCCCTTTGATATTCAGGTTGTGCTCCCCCTGTAAAAGTAATTCATTTCAGACCTTTGTAAAAGTAATTGTGCTCCCCCTGTTTTGTATGCATTCATAAATTGTGTCAAATTTGAGCACTTAAGGTATGTTATGAGATCTTTAAGGCACATCATAGAGTCACATACACAGAGTCAGAAATGTATACAAGGTTTCAAAAGAAATTGTATGTCATTCATATATCATTGTAAACCTTTGAAGTCATTACAAAGTTAAAAGAGGAGATCATTACAAGTATTCATCTCTAATACAAAAAGTGTTTCAAAATGAGCCTAGGGTTTACAAAAGAAGAACCCTAGATGTCTACAAAATGTCCCTCATCGGCGACGTTGCTCATAAGCCCTACAAGCTGCATCTATAAATGCATTGATGGAATCTAATAATGTTTTGAACTGCTCTCCCTGGGACTGATGAAAGGCTGCCACTAGTGCTTCAAATTCAATGCTTGCCCTTTCAATTCTTCCTCGAAGTTGGGCAACCACAGTGCCCACATTACCTCCAGGGCTTGTCAGTTCTTGAAGGCTATTTGAAATGGTCCTCAAGCTGTCTTGCAGCTCAATTGATCTGAAGGCTTGGGTGGCATTCACACTAACTAGTTCTTGCGCTGTATCTTCTATCTGAGCTCTAATTTCCTTCAGCTCTTGTAGAATCCCTTCATGTGAGGCTCTGATGGGGGCCAACTCAGTAGAGATCATCGATCTCATCTCCTCCCTCATCTGCTGGCAAATTACAGATGCTAAAGTGCGCATCTGGTCTTCTGATAGGGAGTAGGGCCCACTGACTGGAGGAGGTGGTGGCATGTATGTGGAAGGTCCAGCTGAGCTGGAGGGTACATCAGGAAAGTCCATGTGGCTATGTGGAGGAGAGTGGTGGTCAGGCTCCTGAAGTGGGATCTCAGGCTCTAGGGTTTGAGCTTTTCTCTTTGGTACCTTGACCCATGACCCATCTACCTTGTGAAACTCCATTCTTCGCATTGTGCTCTCATTATAATAGTCGGTGTTTCTCAAGGGTTTTGCAGGTTCATTTTGCTGGAATGGGTACTTTGAAATGTTTGAAGAGTAGGGTAAGGATCATCCCATAAGGTATGCTAAACCTAGAATACCTATGACATGTAGCAATGTAGTTCAACATAAGTCTAGGGAGGTTTAGGGGAATCCCTAGTAGGATGTGGTGCATGATAACTAGGTCTCGCTCCGAAACAAAATCGAAGCGACCGGTTTTTGGAAACAAGACCCGGTTGACAATACTCAAAAGTAGTCTCATCTCGGCATTTAGGTCTTGTGAGTTCACTACATCAAGAGGGCCGCAGTCCTCTCGTCCTAAAAGCAAGTTTAGGGCTATTTCCCTTTGGGGATGTGAGGTAGGAGCCTCACCGTCCTTAGGGATTTGCAAAACGCTAGATAGGACATCTTCATTAATCTCTACCAACGTCCCCCGGACATGTGCAGTGTACCCTAAGTCCCCTAAGGCCATATTGCTAAATAGTTCTCTAACTAGGCCGGGGTAGGTCGATGTATTGAGGGTACAAAGGTGTTCCCAGCCTTGGGCACGGAGTCTCTCTCCAATAGAGAACCCCTCACTATCTAGAAAATGAAAATCTATGTACCTTCCAGAGGTTACTGTGCGATTCGCACAGAAAATGGTTACGGTTGGCGGAGCAACCGGAGGAGACGGCGCGGAAGGCTCTTCCCTCCGTTCCTCACCGTCGATCGCTGCCCTAGGACGCCTCCCACCAGTCCTCCTAGCTCTTTTAGGTGCCATTGAATGGAAAACCTAGGGAAATGAGGAGAAAGAGGCTAGGGTTTGTGTTGGAGAGAAAATGGAGGCTAGGGTTTTTGTTTTTGTCGGGGATGAAAGGGATAGCTCGGGTCGGCTCGAGCTGTTTCGACCTATTTTAAAAACCCTCGTTCGGTCCCCGAGACGTCTCCGCGACTGATGCGAGACGTCTCGCCGGGGGGACGTCTCTGCGATTTGCCAGAGACGTCTCCGGCACTGAAAAATTTCAGACTGATTTGTAACCTTTTTCCAATTTATTTTATTTAACCACATTAATCAACATGATTTCTTTTGGTGAATACAGAGTGAGTTTGTTTGTGATCCTCCCCCTTAATAATACATCCTATAAAAGTTTGATAATGATTTTTGAATAATTAATATTGAAATGAGGAATGTTTGACCAAATTTCGAATACCTATGAAATAGGCTCTGAAAATATCTCCATGAAGAGTCCAAGGGAGGGTAACCATCCTCCGGAAAGTCAAACAGTTCGTCATTTAGCTTAGATGGATTCATGCTTTCACTTATGGACCTTGAAGTGGATTACTAGTTAGTGTAGCCAAGCATTGCAATACAAGTTGAATTTATTTGCTAGGATCATACAAGCTCAAAGCATTCCTTAAGAAGTTGAACCTATCTTTACAAAGGGGCTTTGTAAAAATATCGGCCAATTGATTTTCAGTACATACATATTCAATCATCACATCATTTTTCAGCACATGATCCCTAATAAAGGGATGCCTAATCTCTATGTGCTTTGATTTAGAGTGTTGGACAGAATTTTTTGTTAAATTAATTGCACTTGTATTATCACATTTCATTGGTATATTATCCATTTTGATACCGAAGTCTTCAAGTTGTTGCTTAATCCAAAGAACTTGGGCACAACAGCTTCCAGCTGCAATGTACTCAGCCTCAGCTGTGGACAAGGCAACTGAATTTTGTTTCTTGCTAAACCAAGAAACCAAATTAGCACCCAAGAATTGACATGTGCCACTTGTGCTTTTTCTGTCGAGTTTGCACCCGGCAAAATCAGCATCGGAATAAGCAATTAAATTTATGTCAGATTGTTTAGAATACCATAAGCCTACATTAGATGTCCCTACTAGATATCTAAAAATTCTTTTAATAGCTTGCAGGTGTGATTCCTTAGGACATGCTTGGTATCTAGCACACATACAAACACTGAATAATATATCTGGTCTACTAGCAGTAAGGTAAAGTAAAGAGCCTATCATACCTCTGTACAATTTGCAGTCTATACTTTTACCTTTTTCATCTTTGTCAAGCTTGCAACTTGAGCCCATGGGTGTGCTGATTTCCTTTGCATTCTTCATCTTGAATTTTTCCAACATTTCCTTGATATATTTGGACTGACTGATGAAGATGCCTTCCTCTGATTGTTTTATTTGTAGCCCAAGGAAGAAGTTAAGCGCACCCATCATGCTCATTTCAAATTCTCCCTGCATAAGCTTGGCAAACTCTTGACAAAGGCTATCATTAGTAGCACCAAAAATTATATCATCCACATAAATTTGTACAAGCAATAAGTCATTTCCTTTTCTTTTAATGAAGAGGGTTTTGTCTACATTTCCTCTCTTAAATTTATTTTCAATTAGGAAATTACTTAATCTTTCATACCATGCTCTAGGGGCTTGCTTAAGTCCATACAATGCTTTATGCAATTTATAAACGTAATCTGGATGTAAGTGGTTTTCAAACCCTGGAGGTTGTCCTACATAAACTTCCTCCATTATATAACCATTTAAAAATGCACTTTTTACATCCATTTGATAGAGTTTAAAATCCATGAAGCATGCATATGCCAAAAGTAGTCTAATAGCCTCTAACCTAGCAACAGGAGCAAAAGTTTCATCAAAATCTATTCCTTCCTCCTGATTATATCCTGTGGCCACTAGCCTAGCTTTGTTTCTTATTACTATTCCATCTTCATCTAGTTTATTTCTATATACCCATTTGGTGCCTATAATTGAAACACTAGGGGGTCTTTTCATTAGAGTCCAAACTTCATTTCTTTCAAATTGGTTTAATTCCTCTTGCATAGCATTCATCCAATTATCATCTTTTTCGGCATCTTCTAGTGATTTAGGCTCTATTTGTGAAACGAAAGCAAGATAATTACTAGTATTTCTTAGAGAGGATCTTGTCCTTACCCCTTGCAAAGGATCACCAAGGATTAGATCCCTTGAATGACCATGTGCATACCTCCATTCCTTAGAAAGATCTTGATTTCTTGCTTGGGGTTGATCTTTTTCATCTTGCTGAATTGTATCTTCTTTGACTTCATCTTCAAGTTGCTTGTCTTGTATGGAAAATTCCTTCATTCTGTCTTCAAGTATACCTGCATCACTATCTTCATCTTTTCTAGAAGAATCTCCATTAGTTTCATCAAAAACAACATGAATGGATTCTTCAACAACGAGAGTTCTCTTGTTGAAGACCCTGTATGCTCTACTAGATGAGGAATAACCTAAGAAGATCCCCTCATCTGATTTAGCACTAAATTTGCTTAGATTGTCCTTTCCATTGTTTAAAATAAAGCATCGACAACCGAAAACATAAAAATAGCTTATGTTTGGTTTCTTACTTTTTATCAACTCATAAGGTGTTTTCTTTAAGATGGATCTAACTAAAGCACGGTTTAAAATATGACATGAAGTATTTATTGCTTCAGCCCAAAAGTACTTTGGTAGATCCGATTCGCACAACATGGTACGAGCCATATCTGCTAGTGTGCGATTCTTCCTTTCTACCACCCCATTTTGTTGGGGTGTCCTAGGTGCCGAGAAATTGTGATTGATACCATTTTCATCACAAAACTTTTCAAAGTACTGATTTTCAAACTCGGTACCATGATCACTCCTAATTGCTTTTAGTTTAAGATTGAGTTCATTTGAAACTCTATTATGAAACTTGATAAAAGCGGAAAAGGACTCATCTTTATGTGCAAGAAATGAAACCCATGTAAAACGTGAAAAATCATCAACAATTACAAGACCAAATTTCTTACCCCCTAGACTAGCAGTTCTAGTGGGTCCAAACAAATCCATGTGAATTAGTTCTAGGAGTTTTGATGTTGAGACTATGTTCTTAGACTTGAAAGAACTTCTTGTTTGTTTCCCTAATTGGCATGCAGCACAAATTTTGTTCTTTTCAAAGTCTATTTTTGGTAGTCCTTTGACTAGATCTTTTGTAATCAATTTAGAAATTAAATCCATGCTAGCATGCCCTAACCTACGATGCCATAACCAACTAGTCTCATTAACTTTGGGATCCATGGCTACAAGACATTGGCCATCCTTCATGGTGAGATCATCAAGATCTACCATGTAAACATTTCCATGCCTATGTCCCGTAAGTATGATCTCATTGTCAACTGGACTACTAATTATGCATAGTGAAGATTCAAATGACACTTTAAAACCCTTGTCACAAAATTGACTTATACTTAATAAATTATGTTTTAGTCCATTAACTAACAATACATTGTCAATAAATGAGGAGGGTGATATGGAGATTTTACCAACACCAATGATTTGACCTTTTGCATTGTCTCCAAATGTGACTACTCCTCCTTCTTTTGATTTCAAGGTGACGAAGAGACTCTTGTCACCGGTCATATGCCTTGAGCAACCACTATCAAGATACCACATTCTCTTTTTATTCTCGGCTGCAAGGCATACCTGCAAAATGATCATGTGAAGCTCTTAGGTACCCAAATTTTCTTGGGTCCTTCGTGGTTAGTGTAGTTGGTTCCCTTAGGCACCCATACTTTAGTTATGTTTTTAGCTTTTACAAATGTACTCTTGTTTGTTTGGATCTTTCTTTGAATACAAGAGTAAGCTTTATGTCCACTTTTTCCACAATGAAAGCATGTAGGTTTTTCAGTTTTGACATCTTTTGCTTTCACAAAGAAATTCTTTAGATACTTTTGTTGCTTGTTAGTTTTATATCCTAATCCGGCTTTATTAAAAACAGCTCTTTGATTTAAAAGAATAAGACTTAATTTTTCAGAGCTTTGTGTAAATTTTTCAACAATTGGTTTGTACTTATGTACCTCATTCTTAAGATTCAAATTTTCTTTAACTAGTTCTTCCTTATCCTTTTTAAGGAATTCAACATGTTGTGCAAGTGAGGTATTATTATCGAGTAGGAATTTTACTTTTAGATTTAATTTCTTAATTAGTGTTTTTGCCGTTTCATTTTCAATGCTAAGTTTTGAATTTTTATTTTCTAGATCAATGGTGTTAACATTTTCAACGCTCTCTTTCTCAATCAATAGATTTTTAATATCATCCTTTAGTTTTAGATTGGAGGCTTTTAATTCTTTATTCTTTGCTCCTAACATACTACAATCACTCATAAGTTCTTGAAAAGCTTCATACAATTCTTCTAAAGTAAAATTTATAGTTGAGTTTTGACATACCTCGTCATCTTCGAACGCCATGAAGCACAAATTGGCGGTCTCTTCCTTCTCTTCCTCGGAGGAGGATGTGTCACTATCGTCCCAAGTTGCCTTTAATGCCTTCTTCTTCTTCTTCCCAAAGTACTTCTTTTGTTGAGGGCATTCGGAATGAATGTGTCTCGGTCTCTTGCAATCATAGCATATGATTGGGTCTCTTTCTTTTTCTTTTTCTTTTTCCCAATCATTTCTCCCTCCAAACTTTTTCCTTGGGAAGGGTTTCTTTCTTCTCATGAATTTCTTAAACTTCCTCACTATCAAACCCAAATCCTCATCTTCGCTTTCTTCTTCGCTCTTACTACTTTCTTCTTCACACACACTCGAAGTGGCCTTGAGTGCGATTGTCCTTTTCTTTGGCAACTCTTCTTCATGTTGCTTCATTGTGAGCTCATGCGTCATCAATGAGCCCAATAGTTGTTCTAGTCCCAAAGTGTTGAGATCTTTGGCTTCTACGATCGCCGTGACCTTTGCTTTCCATGCTTTCGGCAAAGACCTGAGAATTTTACTCACAAGTTCCGGATTAGTATAAGATTTACCCAAACTCTTTAGACCATTAATTATATCGGTGAAGCGTGTAAACATGCATGTGATGGTTTCATTAGGTTCCATCTTAAATAGCTCATATTTGTGAACTAGAATGTTCACTTTAGATTCTTTGACTTGATTTGTACCCTCGTGGGTAACTTCAAGTCTATCCCATATTTTTTTGGCGGAAGTACAGGTTGAAACTCTATTGAACTCATTCACATCTAGAGCACAAAATAATGAGTTCATGGCTCTAGAGTTGAGTTGAACCATCCTATTATCATTCTCATCCCAATCCTCCTCAGGTTTGGGAACTTGAATGCCATTCACCATGTGTGATGGTTCTTGTGGTCCCTTAACTATAACCCTCCACAAGGCATAATCTTGTGCTTGAATAAAGATCCTCATCCTAGTCTTCCAATAGGTATAATTTGTCCCATTGAAGAGTGGAGGTCTATTAGTTGCCTGCCCCTCAGCAGGAACATTGTTGAAGGGTGTTGCCATCTAGATCTTTAGCTAAGACGGTTAGGTCTTCAAGAAATATACAGAGCACCTGCTCTGATACTACTTGTTGCCCAGAGATGGTCACCCAAGAGGGGGGTGAATTGGGTGTTTTAAAACTTTTTGTCTAATTAAAAATAAAACACACAAATGTATGAGCTAAAGTAAAAATAAAGGTATGAAAACAGACAATCGCAAACACAAGCTTTTATAGTGGTTCGGAGCTTCCACTGCTCCTACATCCACTCCCCAAAGCATCTTTGGGAATTTCCACTATAATCCAAGATTACAGTACGGTAGTTTTGCGAGTTCACTACCCAACTCGTTGTTTTACACCGGGCTAACAACGAACCCTCTAACCCCCAATTTCACCTAGGCTTGGGACGCCTTTCCCTTGTTCCAAGTCTCTTGACTGGAACAAGCACAATATTGAAAAAGTTTTACAAAAGATTTGAAAGCTCTAAATAAGCAAATATAACATTGATAAACAATGAAACCCGGAAGAACCCTTTTAGCCGTTGGAAGCGTGGGAAATGGTGGTTCTTCCGATGTGGATCGCGTTGGCTTGAATGTGAGCTTTGAATGCCGAACGGGAGAGAGTAGTTGAGCACGAAATCAGTTGGGAAACTTGAAGGCACTTGATTTCTTCACTTGAATGCACTGACTCCCTTGAACCTCTTTTTCTTTCTTCTCTCTTGAATGATCTTGTGTTGGGTTGGTGAGAAGTTGTTGGAAAGCACTTAAGAGCTCCCTTTTATAGCCCAAAAAGCAAATATAGCCGTTAGAGATAAAGTTAAAGAGATTTGAAATTCAAACCAAACCTGCAAAAGTTGTCAGTCGCGTCCCAGGTGCTCCAGAGACGTCTCCGCTTCATCGCGAGACGTCTCGGCTGTAAGATTTTACTTTTGACGATGTTTGGGGTCGACTCGGCGCTTTACGGGGACGACTCTGGAAATGAGCCGTTTGAATACTTGTTTTTCTATTTTTCTGAGAGGGTCGCCTCGGCACTTTACGGGGACGTCTCGGCTTGTTTGCGCTTTTTGCATGGGGACGACTCCGCTGCCTTGGGGACGACTCCGCCGTTATATCTCCGAAAAACAAGTCTTCTGGAATTCTCTGAGAGAGTCGACTCCGCTCTTTCAGGGGACGTCTCCGCTGCCTTATCACCGAAAAAGACATCCTCTGGAAAACCCTGAGAGAGTCGACTCCGCTACCTCGGGGACGACTCGGGAAGTCTGCTTTTTACTTGCGGGGACGACTCCGCGTCCTGTGGAGACGGCTCGCGCGCATCTCTTGAAATCAGCCTTTCTGCCGCCACTGAGAGAGTCGACTCCGCTACTGAGAGAGTCGACTCCGACCCTGCGAGACGCCTCGCCAGGTGCCGGGGACGTCTCCAAACGTGCCAGTTCTTCCTGTTTGTGCCAGAGACGTCTCTGGGACAAACCGGAGACGTCTCGGCTGTCCCTGATCTGTTTTCTTCAACTCAAAAAATTCTTCAATAAATTCATAAAAATTATGGGAACTTGCCTAGATATTTCTTAACAATATTCTTAATTAATCACCTAAAATTCTCAAGTAAATTGTTAAGATAAATGAAATTATACTCTAGTGTTTTGTATTCATCAAAATCCATTAGGGGGTCAACAATCTCCCCCTTTTTGATGATGACAAAACACTGAGTGTATGCAAAATTCGAAATTTAAACATATACACAGTATTTGATCAGATGTACAAGTATAATGTTTTGATTAGAGCTAGATACAGTGTGCATAATTCAAAATAGTCAATTTTTAGTTCTATCCTTATGCGTAAGATTGATCTTAATAGCTCTTAAGCAATTTTAGCATATCAACTGAATTTGAATCAAGTTAAAATGAGATATTGATGCTAAAGATAATTGAAAGCTAAGTTCTTTTTGACTCCCCCTTTCATTTCCAGAAGGGCAATTATCTTAAAGCCAATATTCTTCAATTTTGCATTCCCTATTAGTTCTACTCCATATATAAGTTCTATATATCTACTCCTCCTTTTTGTCATCAACAATGAAGGGGACAAATTATACGTAGGTACTTAAAACACAATTCCTAGGGGAATTCAGCATATTACAATGAATCACTCAAAGATATTCAAGTTATGCTCCCACTATCTATTGTTTTATTAATGAATTCAGAATTCATTTCACTCCCCCTTTGATATTCAGGTTGTGCTCCCCCTGTAAAAGTAATTCATTTCAGACCTTTGTAAAAGTAATTGTGCTCCCCCTATTTTGTATGCATTAATAAATTGTGTCAAATTTGAGCACTTAAGGTATGTTATGAGATCTTTAAGGCACATCATAGAGTCACATACACAGAGTCAGAAATGTACACAAGGTTTCAAAAAAAATTGTATGTCATTCATATATCATTGTAAACCTTTGAAGTCATTACAAAATTAAAAGAGGAGATCATTACAAGTATTTATCTCTAATACAAAAGTGTTTCAAAATGAGCCTAGGGTTTACAAAAGAAGAACCCTAGATGTCTACAAAATGTCCCTCATCGGCGACGTTGCTCATAAGCCCTACAAGCTCCATCTATAAATGCATTGATGGAATCTAATAATGTTTTGAACTGCTCTCCCTGGGATTGATGAAAGGCTGCCACTAGTGCTTCAAATTCAATGCTTGCCCTTTCAATTCTTCCTCGAAGTTGGGCAACCACAGTGCCCACATTACCTCCAGGGCTTGTTAGTTCTTGAAGGCTATTTGAAATGGTCCTCAAGCTGTCTTGTAGCTCAATTGATCTGAAGGCTTGGGTGGCATTCACACTAACTAGTTCTTGCGCTGTAGCTTCTATCTGAGCTCTAATTTCCTTCAGCTCTTGTAGAATCCTTCATGTGAGGCTCTGATGGGGGCCAACTCAGTAGAGATCATCGATCTCATCTCCTCCCTCATCTGCTGGCAAATTACAGATGCTAAAGTGCGCATCTGGTCTTCTGATAGGGAGTAGGGCCCACTGACTGGAGGAGGTGGTGGCATGTATGTGGAAGGTCCAGCTGAGCTGGAGGGTACATCAGGAAAGTCCATGTGGCTATGTGGAGGAGAGTGGGGGTCAGGCTCCTGAAGTGGGATCTCAGGCTCTAGGGTTTGAGCTTTTCTCTTTGGTACCTTGACCCATGACCCATCTACCTTGTGAAACTCCATTCTTCGCATTGTGCTCTCATTATAATAGTCGGTGTTTCTCAAGGGTTTTGCAGGTTCATTTTCTGGAATGGGTACTTTGAAATGTTTGAAGAGTAGGGTAAGGATCATCCCATAAGGTATGCTAAACCTAGAATACCTATGACATGTAGCAATGTAGTTCAACATAAGTCTAGGGAGGTTTAGGGGAATCCCTAGTAGGATGTGGTGCATGATAACTAGGTCTCGCTCCGAAACAAAATCGAAGCGACCGGTTTTTGGAAACAAGACCCGGTTGACAATACTCAAAAGTAGTCTCATCTCGGCATTTAGGTCTTGTGAGTTCACTACATCAAGAGGGCCGCAGTCCTCTCGTCCTAAAAGCAAGTTTAGGGCTATTTCCCTTTGGGGATGTGAGGTAGGAGCCTCACCGTCCTTAGGGATTTGCAAAACGCTAGATAGGACATCTTCATTAATCTCTACCAACGTCCCCCGGACATGTGCAGTGTACCCTAAGTCTCCTAAGGCCATATT
This sequence comes from Phoenix dactylifera, assembly GCF_009389715.1. Classification (NCBI taxonomy): domain Eukaryota; kingdom Viridiplantae; phylum Streptophyta; class Magnoliopsida; order Arecales; family Arecaceae; genus Phoenix; species Phoenix dactylifera. The sequence continues at coordinate 290,828 of NW_024067795.1, forward strand.
GCTAAAATAGTTCTCTAACTAGGCCGGGGTAGGTCGATGTATTGAGGGTACAAAGGTGTTCCCAACCTTGGTCACGGAGTCTCTCTCCAATAGAGAACCCCTCACTATCTAGAAAATGAAAATCTATGTACCTTCCAGTGGTTACTGTGCGATTCGCACAGGAAATGGTCGCGGTTGGCGGAGCAACCGGAGGAGACGGCGCGGAAGGCTCTTCCCTCCGTTCCTCACCGTCGGTCGCTGCCCTAGGACGCCTCCCACCAGTCCTCCTAGCTCTTTTAGGTGCCATTGAATGGAAAACCTAGGGAAATGAGGAGAAAGAGGCTAGGGTTTGTGTTGGAGAGAAAATGGAGGCTAGGGTTTTTGTTTTTGTCGGGGATGAAAGGGATAGCTCGGGTCGGCTCGAGCTGTTTCGACCTATTTTAAAAACCCTCGTTCGGTCCCCGAGACGTCTCCGCGACTGATGCGAGACGTCTCGCCGGGGGGACGTCTCTGCGATTTGCCAGAGACGTCTCCGGCACTGAAAAATTTCAGACTGATTTGTAACCTTTTCCCAATTTATTTTATTTAACCACATTAATCAACATGATTTCTTTTGGTGAATACAGAGTGAGTTTGTTTGTGATCCTCCCCCTTAATAATACATCCTATAAAAGTTTGATAATGATTTTTGAATAATTAATATTGAAATGAGGAATGTTTGACCAAATTTCGAATACCTATGAAATAGGCTCTGAAAATATCTCCATGAAGAGTCCAAGGGAGGGTAACCATCCTCCGGAAAGTCAAACAGTTCGTCATTTAGCTTAGATGGATTCATGCTTTCACTTATAGACCTTGAGGTGGATTACTAGTTTGTGTAGCCAAGCATTGCAGTACAAGTTGAATTTATTTGCTAGGATCATACAAGCTCAAAGCATTCCTTAAGAAGTTGAACCTATCTTTACAAAGGGGCTTTGTAAAGATATCGGCCAATTGATTTTCAGTACATACATATTCAATCATCACATCATTTTTCAGCACATGATCCCTAATAAAGTGATGCCTAATCTCTATGTGCTTTGATTTAGAGTGTTGGACAGGATTTTTTGTTAAATTAATTGCACTTGTATTATCACATTTCATTGGTATATTATCCATTTTGATACCGAAGTCTTCAAGTTGTTGCTTAATCCAAAGAACTTGGGCACAACAGCTTCCAGCTGCAATGTACTCAGCCTCAGCTGTGGACAAGGCAACTGAATTTTGTTTCTTGCTAAACCAAGAAACCAAATTAGCACCCAAGAATTGACATGTGCCACTTGTGCTTTTTCTGTCGAGTTTGCACCCGGCAAAATCAGCATCGGAATAAGCAATTAAATTTATGTCAGATTGTTTAGAATACCATAAGCCTACATTAGATGTCCCTACTAGATATCTAAAAATTCTTTTAACAGCTTGCAGGTGTGATTCCTTAGGACATGCTTGGTATCTAGCACACATACAAACACTGAATAATATATCTGGTCTACTAGCAGTAAGGTAAAGTAAAGAGCCTATCATACCTCTGTACAATTTGCAGTCTATACTTTTACCTTTTTCATCTTTGTCAAGCTTGCAACTTGAGCCCATGGGTGTGCTGATTTTCTTTGCATTCTTCATCTTGAATTTTTCCAACATTTCCTTGATATATTTGGGACTGACTGATGAAGATGCCTTCCTCTGATTGTTTTATTTGTAGCCCAAGGAAGAAGTTAAGCTCACCCATCATGCTCATTTCAAATTCTCCCTGCATAAGCTTAGCAAACTCTTGACAAAGGCTATCATTAGTAGCACCAAAAATTATATCATCCACATAAATTTGTACAAGCAATAAGTCATTTCCTTTTCTTTTAATGAAGAGGGTTTTGTCTACATTTCCTCTCTTAAATTTATTTTCAATTAGGAAATTACTTAATCTTTCATACCATGCTTTAGGGGCTTGCTTAAGTCCATACAATGCTTTATGCAATTTATAAACGTAATCTGGATGTAAGTGGTTTTCAAAACCCTGGAGGTTGTCCTACATAAACTTCCTCCATTATATAACCATTTAAAAAATGCACTTTTTACATCCATTTGATAGAGTTTAAAATCCATGAAGCATGCATATGCCAAAAGTAGTCTAATAGCCTCTAACCTAGCAACAGGAGCAAAAGTTTCATCAAAATCTATTCCTTCCTCCTGATTATATCCTTTGGCCACTAGCCTAGCTTTGTTTCTTATTACTATTCCATCTTCATCTAGTTTATTTCTATATACCCATTTGGTGCCTATAATTGAAACACTAGGGGGTCTTTTCATTGGAGTCCAAACTTCATTTCTTTCAAATTGGTTTAATTCCTCTTGCATAGCATTCATCCAATTATCATCTTTTTCGACATCTTCTAGTGATTTAGGCTCTATTTGTGAAACGAAAGCAAGATAATTACTAGTATTTCTTAGAGAGGATCTTGTCCTTACCCCTTGCGAAGGATCACCAAGGATTAGATCCCTTGAATGACCATGTGCATACCTCCATTCCTTAGGAAAGATCTTGATTTCTTGCTTGGGGTTGATCTTTTTTATCTTGCTGAATTGTATCTTCTTTGACTTCATCTTCAAGTTGCTTGTCTTGTATGGAGAATTCCTTCATTCTGTCTTCAAGTATACCTGCATCACTATCTTCTTCTTTTCTAGAAGAATCTCCATTAGTTTCATCAAAAACAACATGAATGGATTCTTCAACAACGAGAGTTCTCTGTTGAAGATCCTGTATGCTCTACTAGATGAAGAATAACCTAAGAAGATCCCCTCATCTGATTTAGCACTAAATTTGCTTAGATTGTCCTTTCCATTGTTTAAAAATAAAGCATCGACAACCGAAAACATGAAAATAGCTTATGTTTGGTTCAGCCCAAAAGTACTTTTTAAAATAGCTTACTTTTTATCAACTCATAAGGTGTTTTCTTTAAGATAGATCTAACTAAAACACGGTTTAAAATATGACATGAAGTATTTATTGCTTCAGCCCAAAAGTACTTTGGTAGATCTGATTCGCACAACATGGTACGAGCCATATCTGCTAGTGTGCGATTCTTTCTTTCTACCACCCCATTTTGTTGGGGTGTCCTAGGTGCCGAGAAATTGTGATTGATACCATTTTCATCACAAAACTTTTCAAAGTACTGATTTTCAAACTCGTACCATGATCACTCCTAATTGCTTTTAGTTTAAGATTGAGTTCATTTGAAACTCTATTATGAAACTTGATAAAAGCGGGAAAGGACTCATCTTTATGTGCAAGAAATGAAACCCATGTAAAACGTGAAAAATCATCAACAATTACAAGACCAAATTTCTTACCCCCTAGACTAGCAGTTCTAGTGGGGTCCAAACAAATCCATGTGAATTAGTTCTAGGGGTTTTGATGTTGAGACTATGTTCTTAGACTTGAAAGAACTTCTTGTTTGTTTCCCTAATTGGCATGCAGCACAAATTTTGTTCTTTTCAAAGTCTATTTTTGGTAGTCCTTTGACTAGATCTTTTGTAATCAATTTAGAAATTAAATCCATGCTAGCATGCCCTAACCTACGATGCCATAACCAACTAGTCTCATTAACTTTGGGATCCATGGCTACAAGACATTGGCCATCCTTCATGGTGAGATCATCAAGATCTATCATGTAAACATTTCCATGCCTATGTCCCGTAAGTATGATCTCATTGTCAACTGGACTACTAATTATGCATAGTGAATATTCAAATGACACTTTAAAACCCTTGTCACAAAATTGACTTATACTTAATAAATTATGTTTTAGTCCATTAACTAACAATACATTGTCAATAAATGAGGAGGGTGATATGGAGATTTTACCAACACCAATGATTTGACCTTTTGCATTGTCTCCAAATGTGACTACTCCTCCTTCTTTTGATTTCAAGGTGACGAAGAGACTCTTGTCACCGGTCATATGCCTTGAGCAACCACTATCAAGATACCACATTCTCTTTTTATTCTCGGCTGCAAGGCATACCTGCAAAATGATCATGTGAAGCTCTTAGGTACCCAAGTTTTCTTGGGTCCTTCGTGGTTAGTGTAGTTTGGTTCCCTTAGGCACCCATACTTTAGTTATGTTTTTAGCTTTTACAAAATGTACTCTTGTTTGTTTGGATCTTTCTTTGAATACAAGAGTAAGCTTTATGTCCACTTTTTCCACAATGAAAGCATGTAGGTTTTTTCAGTTTTGACATCTTTTGCTTTCACAAAGAAATTCTTTAGATACTTTTGTTGCTTGTTAGTTTTATATCCTAATCCGGCTTTATTAAAAACAGCTCTTTGATTTGAAAGAATAAGACTTAATTTTTCAGAGCTTTGTGTAAATTTTCAACAATTGGTTTGTACTTGTGTACCTCATTCTTAAGATTCAAATTTTCTTTAACTAGTTCTTCCTTATCCTTTTTAAGGGATTCAACATGTTGTGCAAGTGAGGTATTATTATCGAGTAGGGATTTTACTTTTAGATTTAATTCCTTAATTAGTATTTTTGCCGTTTCATTTTCAATGCTAAGTTTTGAATTTTTATTTTCTAGATCAATGGTGTTAACATTTTCAACGCTCTCTTTCTCAATCAATAGATTTTTAATATCATCCTTTAGTTTTAGATTGGAGGCTTTTAATTCTTTATTCTTTGCTCCTAACATACTACAATCACTCATAAGTTCTTGGAAAGCTTCATACAATTCTTCTAAAGTAAAATTTATAGTTGAGTTTTGACATACCTCGTCATCTTCGAACGCCATGAAGCACAAATTGGCGGTCTCTTCCTTCTCTTTCTCGGAGGAGGATGTGTCACTATCGTCCCAAGTTGCCTTTAATGCCTTCTTTCTTCTTCTTCCCAAAAGTACTTCTTTTGTTGAGGGCATTCGGAACGAATGTGTCTCGGTCTCTTGCAATCATAGCATATGATTGGGTCTCTTTCTTTTTCTTTTCTTTTTTCCAATCATTTCTCCCTCCAAACTTTTTCCTTGGGAAGGGTTTCTTTCTTCTCATGAATTTCTTAAACTTCCTCACTATCAAACCCAAATCCTCATCTTCGCTTTCTTCTTCGCTCTCACTACTTTCTTCTTCACACACACTCGAAGTAGCCTTGAGTGCGATTGTCCTTTTCTTTGGCAACTCTTCTTCATGTTGCTTCATTGTGAGCTCATGCGTCATCAATGAGCCCAATAGTTGTTCTAGTCCCAAAGTGTTGAGATCTTTGGCTTCTACGATCGCCGTGACCTTTGCTTCCCATGCTTTCGGCAAAGACCTGAGAATTTTACTCACAAGTTCCGGATTAGTAATAGATTTACCCAAACTCTTTAGACCATTAATTATATCGGTGAAGCGTGTAAACATGCATGTGATGGTTTCATTAGGTTCCATCTTAAATAGTTCATATTTGTGAACTAGAATGTTCACTTTAGATTCTTTGACTTGATTTGTACCCTCGTGGGTAACTTCAAGTCTATCCCATATTTTTTTGGCGGAAGTACAGGTTGAAACTCTATTGAACTCATTCACATCTAGAGCACAAAATAATGAGTTCATGGCTCTAGAGTTGAGTTGAACCATCCTATTATCATTCTCATCCCAATCCTCCTCAGGTTTGGGAACTTGAATGCCATTCAACCATGTGTGATGGTTCTTGTGGTCCCTTAACTATAACCCTCCACAAGGCATAATCTTGTGCTTGAATAAAGATCCTCATCCTGGTCTTCCAATAGGTATAATTTATCCCATTGAAGAGTGGAGGTCTATTAGTTGCCTGCCCCTCAGCAGGAACATTGTTGAAGGGTGTTGCCATCTAGATCTTTAGCTAAGACGGTTAGATCTTCAAGAAATATACAGAGCACCCGCTCTGATAACCACTTGTTGCCCAGAGATGGTCACCCAAGAGGGGGGTGAATTGGGTGTTTTAAAACTTTTTGTCTAATTAAAAATAAAACACACAAATGTATGAGCTAAAGTAAAAATAAAGGTATGAAAACAGACAATCGCAAACACAAGCTTTTATAGTGGTTCGGAGCTTCCAATGCTCCTACATCCACTCCCCAAAGCACCTTTGGGAATTTTCCACTATAATCCAAGATTACAGTACGGTAGTTTTGCGAGTTCACTACCCAACTCGTTGTTTTACACCGGGCTAACAACGAACCCTATAACCCCCAATTTTACCTAGGCTTGGGACGCCTTTCTCTTGTTCCAAGTCCCTTGACTGGAACAAGCACAATATTGAAAAAGTTTTACAAAAGATTTGAAAGCTCTAAATAAGCAAATATAACATTGATAAACAATGAAACCCGGAAGAACCCTTTTAGCCGTTGGAAGCGTGGGAAATGGTGGTTCTTCCGATGTGGATCGCGTTGGCTTGAATGTGAGCTTTGAATGCCGAACGGGAGAGAGTAGTTGAGCACGAAATCAGTTGGAAAACTTGAAGGCACTTGATTTCTTCACTTGAATGCACTGACTCCCTTGAACCTCTTTTTCTTTCTTCTCTCTTGAATGATCTTGTGTTGGGTTGGTGAGAAGTTGTTGGAAGCCACTTAAGAGCTCCCTTTTATAGCCCAAAAAGCAAATATAGCCGTTAGAGATAAAGTTAAAGAGATTTGAAATTCAAACCAAAACCTGCAAAAGTTGTCAGTCGCCGTCCCAGGTGCTCCGGAGACGTCTCCGCTTCATCGCGAGACGTCTCGGCTGTAAGATTTTACTTTTGACGATGTTTGGGTCGACTCGGCGCTTTAACGGGGGACGACTCTGGAAATGAGCCGTTTGAATACTTGTTTTTCTGTTTTTTCTGAGAGGGTCGCCTCGGCACTTTACGGGGACGTCTCGGCTTGTTTGCGCTTATTTTGGCATGGGGACGACTCCGCTGCCTTGGGGACGACTCCGCCGTTATATCTCCAAAAAACAAGTCTTCTGGAATTCTCTGAGAGAGTCGACTCCGCTCTTTCAGGGGAATGTCTCTGCTGCCTTATCACTGAAAAAGACATCCTCTGGAAAACCCTGAGAGAGTCGACTCCGCTACCTCGGGGATGACTCGGGAAGTCCTGCTTTTTACTTGCGGGGACGACTCCGCGTCCTGTGAGACGGCTCGCGCGCCATCTCTTGAAATCAGCCTTTCTGCCGCCACTGAGAGAGTCGACTCCGCTACTGAGAGAGTCGACTCCGACCCTGCGAGACGCCCTCGCCAGGTGCCGGGGACGTCTCCAAATGTGCCAGTTCTTCCTGTTTGTGCCATAGAACGTCTCTGGGACAAACCGGGAAGACGGTCTCGGCTGTCCCCTGATCTGTTTTCTTTCAACTCAAAAAATCTTCAATAAATTCATAAAATTATGGAAACTTGCCTAGACATTTCTTAATAATATTCTTAATTAATCACCTAAAAATTCTTAAGTAAATTGTTAAGATAAATGGAATTATACTCTAGTGTTTTGTATTCATCAAAATCCATTAGGGGTCAACAAGGAGGTTTTTGATTTAGGTCTCAATTGGGTTTGCTACGTCACATATAAACCTATCTACCCGACTCTCATTCACATCACATGCAAACGGCGCATTGCAGGCATTTATTAATCCCAGCAATAATTAAAGCTAAACTTAAATCGGTGATGATCATGGATTCTAGTTAGGGTCGTATTACAAGCATATGCACGTCAATCGATCAACTGGTCTTCAACTCTTGAATAGGTTCCAAGCCTCCTTGACTCGATCCTTGACCAACTCTTGATCCAATCGCCATCAACCGCTTAGACCCCTGATCATCTCATGCATCATCTTCGACTTGATCGTTGACGTACATCACATCACAGAAATACAACCAGATGTAAAATAAAAATAAAAATAAATTACATCTCCTTTTAGGAGGCACGCAGGCCTCTCAAAATATCAAATAAGATGCATGCAAGCATCTGAAAAATTACATGACATCGCAGATCACATCGCAGGTCATTACATTTGATACCAAAAGGGTTTGAATCCTATGATCATCACCAATATGCAACAATTATAATTTTCAGATCTGATAATTAATTGATTATCTCATGACATAGGTTGCTGATCATGCTAATCATGATTCTAAACTTTGTAATCACATTAACAATGCTATTAGAATCATCCTTTTATCATATAAAAATTAGCATGTAAAAATCAGCACCCTAGAAAAATTCTGCATGCAGAAATTTTCAGCATGCATGATCATTTAATTTTCAGATCTAATAAGCCTACTTATAGTTAATTCTTACCTTAAACTACGAAGCCTAGGCTCTGATACCACTGTTGGGAACCCGCCTATGCCGCTGATATTTCAAAACAAAATCAGATTGCAGCGGAATCGGCATAAGCGGGATCGACGTTCATCGCATGAACGCTGTTTCTAGATCGTTCGTAGTTAAGATAAGGATTAATACTTTTAAAACCTTTAGGGAGATCAAATCTTCACCTTGTGCAGGTAGATGATCACCGCAAACTGAATCTCGTGGTTTTAGGTTGAGGGTTCGTTTGAAGCCGTTCAAACGTCCGGCCTCTACGGGTATCCACACGAAGCAGAGGACCTGATCAAAGATCTCTTGTCTTCCTGGGGTGCTAGCTCCCTTGCAAAGACTTCTTTTGATGGCTGATCTCCTCTCTTTTTTTCAACTCTTGAATATGCTTGAGAGGAGGAAGAAGAAGGATGAAGAAAGAGGATGAAGAAGAATCCCCATACAGCCTTCTTTTCTTCCTTGCGTTGGATGAAGCAAGGGAAGGGGAGGAGACCGCCAACACTTGGAGTTCTTCTTCCCTTGCTTGCGGCTGAAACAAGGAGAGGGGAGAGGGTGGCCACGGCACAAGAGGGAGAGGCTTCAATGCTCTAGGGTGCCGGCTTCATAAGCCTTCTTATAGCCATCTAGGGCTCCTCCAAAGTAGGAGCCCTAGATGACTTTCCAAAGAGGGGGCGCCGGCCCCCTCTCTTGTGCCGCACCAAGTGATCAAGGGGAGGAGCTTGCGCCCCTCCCTCTTGGTAAACCCTAGTCCACATTAGGGTTTGCATTGCCCTAATGTGGTTAAGCCCTAATCCTATTAGGCTTAGCCAAGGGTGAACCAATGGATCCAATCTAGGTAAGTCCTAATCCAATTAGTACTTGAATCAATTTTGACTCAATTGAAACTCTTCAATCCTAATCCAATTAGGAGTCTTATTGATTCATTAGATTAATAATTAATTGTGACTTAAGAAACCCTAATCCATATTAGGATGTATTTAATTATAGTCCTAATCCAATTAGGACTCAATTTGAATCCGAAGTCCTAATCCAATTAGGACTTCTAGGAATCCTATTCTAAGTAGGAATTCACATTGAATTCAAAAATCCTATTCTAAGTAGGATTGTGGGAATCCTAATCCAAGTAGGAATCCCAGGTCCTACTCTAACTAGGATTCCCAGTCCTAATCCAATTAGGACTCTAGGAATCCTACTCGAAGTAGGACTCTTGTTTCAAGTCCAATTAATTAATTCCCTTTGTTTCTTCTTCAACTGAATATCAATCGAATTGATTACTTGTGATTCCTAATCACTATTCAACCATCAGATCGGTCATACTTCTAGTGTGTGTGACCCCATAGGTTCTACTCTGACTGGTAGTGAGATATATTGTGATCTCTATCACAATATCATTGAAGACTCCTTTCAATGGGTTGGAACGATTCCAACTCACTCATTAGGGTTTATCGATCATCAGATAATCCCTATGAGTCCCACCATCCACCAGTGACACCTACAGCATGTAGTGGCTACCCAGCAGAATAGAATGGTGAACCTCTAGGTGCAGTTATCGTATGATACAGTCCTACTATCGTGGATCCCTACAGGACGGAGGTCATGGACAACTCGTCAAACCCCATCGTTTGTCATATGTGAAGATTTATTCGACTTAAGTTCGAGAGTGAAAAACTCTTTCTCCACTGTGCATACTGCCCCGGCCGAGGTCTTACGAACTGAGTCTTATAAATCACATTGGATCTCTCCTTATCTATCAAGGTCGATAGATTCCTTATAGGTGCATACCCTACTCCTACAGTGAACTTACTATAGCCAATCTACACTGTATGGACCCCATATGGCTAGGGACCATGTATGTGTGCAGTCAAACTACAATAACCTCCCTGTGAGTAGCCGAAGCACCGCAGGTCAAAGGACCAGTCACACTACTGCAACATCAAGCAAGTCACTGACGAGTGGATAGACATCCAAGTGACTTCTTGTCTTGGTCACGCTCAGTACCTTGTTTCTCTAACAAGCACTGCACTATCACTTCAGTGTCCCTACACTGTGGACTCAAGTCTCGTCCATCCAGAAGGAAAGTGATCTGTGCACTGATCGGATCGATCACCCGTCCTCGTGATGATCCATTGATCAGGAGCATTTAGAAATTAATCACCAATGACACATGGCTCAAATTCTCAACTCTTGAGAATATGCATTATTATCTTATTAATTTCTTGGACGATTCATAGACACATAAATAATATGAATGAAAATATGCCTTTATTTATTCAATAATAAATAGTCAAGTACAAAATTATGTCCCTAGAATTAACATAATGTCAGCCAGATTGGCTTCTAGGGCATACATCTAACATTATTTCACAATGGCCCTTTTCTTTGAAAATTCGGGGATGCTTGACGAGAACATGAAGCATGGGTGGAGGGAGTTTTCCATTAGAGATTTTCAAATAATTGCCATGCTTCATGCTCATTTCGAAGCATGAAAGTCCCGCCGCATGCAACATCGATCATCTGACGGTTTCGTTCCGTCAAACCGTCATAGAAACATTGCACTAGCTGCCACTTAGGTATTTGATGATGAGGGCATTTACGGATTAGGTCCCGAAATCTCTCCCAAGTTTCATGAAATTTCTTCTCCCTCGGTTTGGGAGAAGCTTGTAATGGCACGTCTAAATTGGTTCGTTCTTCCTATAGGAAAGTATTTTTTAAGAAATTCCTTGTTGGCATTTGATCCCAAGAACGAATTAAGTTAGCTTCTAAAGAATTCAGCCATTGTTTGGCTCTATCTTTAAGGGAGAAGGGGAATAACCTAAGTTTCAGGGCATCATCAGTGAAGTTCTGAATCTTGACAGTGGTGCAAATCTCAAGAAATTCATCTAAATGTTTGTATGGGTCTTCGTTGGTGAGCCCATAAAAAGATGGGGAGCATTTGGATCACACTAGACTTTATTTCATATTGTACAGCTGCTACCATCAGATAATCGAATGCCAAGATGGGGAAGTGTAAAATAGTGGGAGTAAAGTACTCCCTCAGGAGTTTGGGTTGTTCTTCAGCCATCTTAGAGGTGGGGATGATCCTAATGTTTTGATCTTAGCTCGAATATTCCTAAGGGTTTCGTTCTATTTCAGGGTCAAAAGGTAATAGCTCACGTACTCTAGAACGACTCCCTTGCATACATTAGTACTCGATCAGTCAAAGCATGCAATAAAGAAAAACACATCAGTCCTTGATTTGTCCTAAAATCACTAGACAGCTCCTAACTGATTTGAAGAGGGCACCTAAGCCTCCAATCCGGTCTAATGACCGAGTTGACCAGGTAAGCTTCCAGGTAAGTGGAGGGGTCACGATGCGTTCGCAGAGGTCCCACTTAAAACCCACTTGCCTCGAACAGATGAACTGTCTCCCTTATAGGGACAAAGCTTGCCTAGACCATCAACTAAGCCACAGAGCGAAATTGGTGCAACCTTCGGTGATCTTCGTCCTATTGAGCTCGGAATGTCCCTAGGGGCCAACGTCTAATTGATTTTAATTAAAGATGACACTATGTGAGATTGAGTTCACCTAAGTTGGGGCAAGAGTCCGGTGATGAAATCCGGCTCTTATCTTGTTGGGGTGATTGCCCTTACTATGTGCAGATTGATTTGTGTATGTGTATCAGGCATGCATTCACAATTTTGCTATAATTAAAATCAAACAATCACCACAAAATTTCAAAACCAATAATTAATTTAAATAAGAAAAGTTTAGAGGTTACCAAAGGAAATTTCCCCAGCAATTTAAATTTTTTTTTTGCAAACCTCTACAGCATTTCTTTTCCGGCAGTTCTCCTTTTGATCATCCTAGATTTTTTCTTCGATTCCTGATCAAATAGTATATAAAAAAAATAAATAAAAATTAGTAAGGGAGAAAAAGAAGATAAGAAAAGTAACAATAATAGAAAAAAAATTTTAAGAATTTTTTTTTAATTTTTTTTTTTAAAAAAAAAAATTAGTAAGAAAAATAACTATGCTAGCAATCCCCGGCAACGGCGCCAAAAATTGATCGGTTCTTTTCAATTTCAAAAATAAACCACGCAATAGCACGTATTCCTGTAGGATAGTGATTATGGGTGTCGGTCCACAGGGATTGGAGAATAAGTTATTTTTTTTTAAAAAACAAATCAAGAAGAAGGATTTGCTAACTTGATTTAACTAAATTAATCTATGAGTACGAATTGAAATTTTATCAAAGTAAATAGATCTAGGGTTTGGAATCCACCACATAGCATTGCATCAAGGATTGTGTTCTTAATTTTTATCTTTTGGAGAGGCATGCAATTTTGGCTACAAGCCTTTTAAAATAAAAGCATACATAGTGTTAGGAAGATCCATCTTCGGTGTAGCATGAAGTGTCTACCTAAGTATGCTAATCTAGGATGCAGCACACTTCATCTTCCTAGGCATGGATCATCTTAGACTACTTTAGCAAACATGATTAGTAACTAGCATGCTCAAAATTTAAATATCATGAAGAAATATTTCATTGGAAATAAGAGTTTAAACAAGCTCCAAAATAATAAAAAAAGTAAAGAACTACAATTGCCCTGATACATTGCTAGGGCTTCATCCAGCCCTAGACTAGATGTTTAGCCGAGCATAGCTTCCGGACGACTCCCATCTTCAAATGAAATTGAGCACCTCTCATTCTTCCCAAAATATCACAAACTCTTCTCTTTCCCCCCTCCTTTCTTTTCTTTTTTTTTTTAATTTCTTTCTCTCGGCTTTCTTCCTCTTCTTCTTCACCGAAACAGAGTCTCTCCCCTGTTTCTTTCTTCTCAACCGAGCTCCCCCCTCTGCCACCGAACGCCCTCCTCCTTTTATAGTGGATGAATGGCGTCAATGGCGTGGCTGGATCTTGGGAGGGATCCGTGGAGCGTTTGATTGTAATGGCCGGAAATGAAGCCGGCCGCTGGATCGACGGGAGGTGGAGGGAAGAAGATGAGATGGCCGCGGGATCGATGGGGAGGTGCTGATGCGGAGTATTTGGATCTCGGAGAAGCCGGGGACTGAGCTGTTAGATGTATGCCCTAGAAGCCAATCTGGCTGACACATTGTTAATTCTAGGGACATAATTTTGTACTTGACTATTTATTATTGAATAAATAAAAGGCATCTTTTCATTCATATTATTTATGTGTCTATGAATCGTTCAAAAAATTAATAAGATGATGATGCATATTCTCAAGAGTTGAGAATTTGAGCCATGTATCATTGGTGATTAATTTCTAAATGCTCCTGATCAATGAATCATCACGAGGACGATGATCGATCCGATCAGTGCACAGATCACTTTCCTTCTGGATGGACGAGACTTGAGTCCACAGTGTAGGGACACTGAAGTGATAGTGCAGGTGCTTGTTAGAGAACAAGGGTACTGAGCGTGACCAAGACAAGAAGTCACTTGGATGTCTATCCATTCGTCAGTGACTTGCTTGATGTTGCAGTAGTATGACTGGTCCTTTGACTTGCGGTGCTTCAGCTACTCACAGTGAGGTTATTGTAGTTTGACTACACGTATACATGGTCTCTAGTCATATGGGTCCTTGTAGTGTAGATTGGCTGCAGTAAGTTCACTGTAGGAGTAGGGTATGCACTCACATGGAATCTATCGACCTTGATAGAAGAGGAGTGATCCTATGTGATTTGTTAGACTGAGTTCTAAGACCTTGGCCAAGGCAGTAATATAAAGTGGAGAAAGAGTTTTCCACTAACGAACTCGAGTCGAATAAATCTTGACATATGACAGACGAAGGGGTTTGACGAGTTATCCATGACCTCCGTCCTGTAGGGATCCACGATAGAAGGACTGTATCACATGATAACTGCACCTAGAGGTTCATCATTCTATTCTGCTGGGTAGCCACTACATGCTGCTAGGTGTCACTGGTGGATGGTGGGACTCATAGGGATTATCTCGATGATCGATAAGCCCTAATGAGTAGAGTTGGAATCGTTCCGACCCATTGAAAGGAGTTTTCAATGATATTGTGATAGAGATCACAATATATCTCACTACCAGTCAGAGTAGAACCTATGGGGTCACACACACTAGAGGCATTGACCGATCCGATGGTTGAATCGTGATTAAGAATCACAAGTAATCAATTCGATTGATAATAAGCTGAAGAAGGAACAAAGAGAATTAATTAATTGGACTTAAAACAAGAGTCCTACTTGGAGTAGGATTCCTAGAGTCCTAATTAGATTAGGACTAGGAATCCTTCTTGGACTGAGATTCCTACTTGGACTAGGATTCCTACTTGGACTGGGAATCCTATTTGGAGTAGGACTAGGATTCCTACTTGGAGTAGGATTCCTACAATCCTAATTAGATTAGGAGTTTTGAATTAAATTTGGATTCCTACTTGGAGTAGGATTCCTAGAGTCCTAATCGAATTAGGACTTCGAATTCAAATTAGAGTCCTAATTGGATTAGGACTAGAATTAAACAAGTCCTAATTGGATTAGAATTTCTTAAGTCCTAATTAATTATTAATCTAATGAATCAACATGACTCCTAATTAGATTAGGATTGAAGAGTTCAATTGAGTCATGGTTCATTCAAGTTCTAATTGGATTAGGACTAGCATAGATTGAACCCAATTGATTCATGATTTGGACTAAACCAAATAGGAGCCCTAGATGCCTTTATAAGGCTTTGAAAGGAGGTGCCCTAATGATAAGTGAAGCCCTCCTCCTCTCCATCACGTGGCCACCCTCCTCTCCTCTCTTTTCAGCCACCAACAACAAAGGGAAGAAAAGGATCTTGGTGGCCTCCTTCTTCCTCCACCGTTTGGTTCCAACGCAAGGAAGAAAAAGAAGGTTGTAGGGCTTCGTTCCTCTTCTTCTCTTCATCCTTCTTCTTCCTCCTCCCAAGCACAATCAAGGATTGATTGAAAGGAAGGATATCAGCCATCAAAGTTATCTCTGCAAGGGAGCTAGCACCCCGAGGAGATAGAAAGCTTGGATCGGTTTTCTGCTTCGTGTGGATACCCGTAGAGGCCGGGCACTTGAACGGCTTCAAGCGAACCTTCATCCTAAACCATGATCATCAGTTTGCGGTGATCATCTACCCGCACAAAGGTGAAGATCTGATCTTCCTAAGTTTTTAAAAGTTTTTAATCCTTATCTATCTACGAACAGTTTTTGAACAACGTTCATGAGATGAACGGTTGATCCCGCGCATGCCTCTTCCGCTGTATCTGAATTTTTTTAAAATTTCAGCGGCATGATCGGGATATTCTAACAGTGGTATCAGAGCCTAGGCTTCATAGATTAAGGTAAGGATTAATTATTAGTAGGCTTATTAGATCTGAAAATTGAAAGATTATGCATGCTGAAAATTTTCTGCATGCAGATTTTTTCTAGGGTGCTGATTTTTGCATGCTGATTTTTATGTGATAAGATGATGTTCTATTGCATTGTTAATGAGATTACAAAGTTTAGAATCATGATTAGCATGATCAGCAAACCTATGTCAAGAGATAATCAGTTAGTTTTCAGATCTGAAAATTATAATTGCTGCATGTGGTGATGATCATAGGATTCAAACCCTTTTGGTATTAAATGTAAAGACCTGCGATGTGATCTGCAATGTCATGTAATTTTCAGATGCTTGCATGCATCTTATTGATGTTTTGAGAGGCCTGCGGTGGCCTCCTAAAAGAAGATGTAATTTATTATTATTTTTATTTTACATCTGGTTGTATTTCTGTGATGTGATGTACGTCAACGATCAAGTTGAAGACAAGGCATGAGATGAACAGGGGTCTAAGCGGTTGATGGCGATTGGATCAAGAGTTGGTCAAGGATCGAATCAAGGAGGCTTGGAACCAATTCAAGAGTTGAAGACCAATTGATCGATTGACGTGCATGCGGCTTGTAATACGACCTAATTAGAATCCATGATTCATCACCCATTTAAAGTTTAGCTTTAATTATTGCTGCGATTATAACTGCCTGTGATGTGCCGTTTGCATGTGATGTGAATGAGAGCGGGGTAGATAGGTTTAGCATGTGATGTAACAAACCCAATGAGACCTAAACTAAAAACCTCCTCAATCAAGTCGAGAGTGAAACCAACATGAGCAAGTCATATTAGATTAATTGATCTAATTGGTGTCTAGGAAAGCATGAAAGGTGGTTACTTAATTAGGACCTTACTCTCTGAGTAAGGGGAGCCTCCCACCTGTCTTACCTGGCCAATTGTTCGATTACCTCTTATGAAGAGCTCAAGTTGCAAAACACTAAGACCTGATTAACCGGATATTAAGTCCATAGGTCTTCCACCGTAGTAGAGCTGCTAAGGTCTTTCTGATGTTGATTTGTCTCGGCTGGATACAGTGGTCAAGTTGCATCGGGGGTCTGGACCTCTCTATAGACATTGAGATGTTGTAGGGTAAAGGTGGGGTTGGGCACCAATAACTGTTAGGTGAGGACCCAATGACGACTTTATTCCTGACGGTTATACGGTGGGGTCCTGACTTAACTAAGAAATGGGACCAATAACTGTTAGGTGAGGTTTTCCATGCTTAGAGACCAAGGTTAACACTGCCACATGCTTGAGAAGCATTGTACAAAGTGTACATTCATCAATCTATGGTGTCCATCAATAACTGTTAGGTGAGGTGGCATGTAAATCGGTGGGACCGGCAGTACCCACTAGAAAACCTAGTCGTGTGGGATTTCGTTTTTCCTAACCAGGGGAGTGTGAGGAATTCGAAGAAAATAGTGGGAGTTACATTTGTTCTAAAAGACCTTAGAACAGATTAGGATCAAGTACAAAAGTCTAACTAGAATCTTTACTCTCTGAGGATTATAAAGTCAGCTTCTAGACTCTTAACTCATATCCTATAGAACAACCGTTTGACCAAACCCAATTATAAAGATTGGCTCAGCAAATTTCAATAGTTTTTGATTGTGAGAAATTCGGGTATTGAACCATGGAATCCCATGTTACCAATCCGTCCGATCATTGATCAGCGCAAGACGCTTGTTAAGTGGACGAACAATGACAATAAAGTTAGGTGCTGCACAATGGCATCCATGTCCAATGCATTACAATGCCAGCATGAGAACATGAAGACTGCCCAGGGACATATTAAATCACCTGCAAGAGTTGTATGGTGATCAGAGTCACGCAGCTCGATTTGAAGTGTCCAAGAGGCTCTTCAAAGCCAAAGATGCAACGATGGGGCAGTCTGTCCACGATCATGGTTTGACCATGATAAAGGACTTGAAGAAGCTTGAGAAAGCTCGCATGACCATGCACAAGGAATTGCAAACGGGATTTTGATCCGCACAATCCCTTTCTAGCTTCATAATGAACAGTTTATAGTAAATTACCATATGAACAAGACTGTATGCACCAAAATAGAATTGTTAAATAAATTGGTAACTAACTTAGGGACCCTTGAAGACGTTCAAGGGGCATCGTTTTCGCTGTCAAGTTGGTTTCTACTTTCAAGAGAGAGTCTATTTGGAAGAGAAGAAGCCTGCGAAGAAGCAGAAGACTAGAAAACACCAAGTAAGGAAGTTCGCAGAGAAAAAGGCCAGATTGCAAGGAATAGTTGTTTTCCAATTGCACAATCATGGACGGCCATTGGAAGAGGAACTGTCCTACATACATGGGAAGCATAAAGAACATGAAGGGTGACAGACCTTCAGAAGGTTTGTCAGATATGCTCAGGATACTTAGGGATTGTTACCTATTGCTAGCAGAAATTTGATTTCTGTATTTTATTTAGCATAGAAAGATTTTTATTTGAAAATTAAATTGATTCAACATGGTTTTATGATTGACAGTCTCTATCACATACATATGGATGTATCTGTGATATATCTGAGCAAACATGAATACCATAGGATCTAATAGATCCAAAAATGAGATAAATCTAAAGTATTTATGGCACCTCAGGCTTGGCCATATAGGAGAAGACAAAATAAACAAATTGGAGAAACATGAGCTTTGGGCTCATTGACTTTCGAGTCATATTTGATTTGTGAATTTTGCCTTCAAGGAAAGATGGCCAAGTTATCCTTTGTAGGACACAGGGAGGTCCACTGAAATACTTATCCTAGTACACACTGATGTGTGTGGCCCATTCGATGTGCAGGCTAGGGATTATAATTTTTTACTTAATTTTACCGATGATTACTCACGGTATGGATATGTGTATGAGACACAAATATAAACTTTTGAAAGGTTCAAAAAGCTTAGATATGAAGTAGAAAAATAAGCACAAAAACTCATTAAGGTTCTTCGATCAGATCGAGGAAGTGAATACCTTAATGGAGAGTTCCGTGATTATCTCAAGGAGAATGGTATAGTTTCATAATGGACTCCTCCTGGAACACCTCAGCTCAATGGAGTGTCAGAGAGGAGGAATCGGACTCTATTGATATGGTCCAGTCCATGATGAGCTTCACTGATTTACCCTTGTTTCTTTAGATAGATGCCCTATTTTCAGCTATTTACTTGTTGAATAGAGTTCCCTCTAAAGTCCATTCCTACCGCACCATATGAGATATGACATGGTAAGAAACCAAGTCTTGGTCATCTCAAGATTTGGGGATGTCCGGCCCACGTCAAGAGACTACAGGCGGACAAGCTAGAGGCTAGGACCATAAGTGCTCGTTTTATATGATATCCTAAAGAGTCATTAGGATACAATTTTTACGTCTCAGAGGATCACAATGTGTTTGTGAGCCGTCATGCCATCTTCTTGGAAAAACAGTTTATCCTTGATAGAGGCAGTGGGAGGAAAATTAAGCTTGAAGAGAAAGTCTCTGAAAAGCAACGAGTCATGGATCCTATCGAACCCATTCATACAGAGCCAGTACACGATGTCCCTCAACCACCTCACAGATCTAGTAGGGTCTCCCATCCTCTCGATAGATACTTAGATATACTAGAAGAGGATACCGAGGAAATGTTCCTAGTGGGAGATAGGGATCACACGCAGGATCCCAAAACCTACGATGAGGCGATATCTGATATCGATTCCGAGAAATGGTTGGAAGCTATGAAGTCAGAGTTAGACTCCATGCATTCCAACCAAGTTTGGACCTTAGTAGATCCACCAGAAGGTATTTACCTATTGGATGCAAATGGATCTACAAAAGGAAGATAGGTTCGGATGGAGAGGTAGAGACCTATATGGCAAGGCTTGTGACGAAAGGGTATAGTCAGCGCAAGGGCATTGACTATCAGGAGACCTTTTCACCTGTAGCCATGCTAAAATCCATCTGAACATTGCTTGCCATTGCAGCATTTCATGATTATGAAATCTGGCAGATGGATGTGAAAACTGCTTTCCTGAATGGATATCTTGATGAAGATATCTATATGGAACAGCCTTTGGGTTTCACTTCCAGTGATGGAGATCACAAGGTCTGCAAGCTGCAAAGGTCCATCTATGGACTAAAGCAAGCATCTCGGAGTTAGAACACTCGTTTCAATGACGCAATCAAAACGTTTGATTTCATCAAAAACAAGAGGAACCGTGTGTTTACAAAAGGGTTAGTGGGAGCGCTGTCGTATTTCTCGTACTGTACGTGACGACATCCTCCTGATAGGGAATGATATTCCATGCTAACCTCGGTCAAGGTTAGGTTGTTCAAAAGGGTTCTCCATGAAAGATCTTGGGAAGCATCTATATTTGGGAAAAGGCTATAGAGAATAGATCTAAAAGGATGCTTGGCCTATCACAGAAGATGTAACATAGAGGAAGTGCTGAAAGGTTCAGCATGGAAAAACTCCTAAAAGGGGTCTCTTACCCCTAAGCATGGAATTAATCTCTCAAGAAAATGTGCCCCAACACATCTGAAGAGATTCAACGCATGAGCAAGATCCCCTATGCATCAGCAATAGGGGAGCCTCATGTATGCCATGCCTATGTACATGAACTTGATATAGTAACATGCTGTGAATGTCACGAGCATATGTCAATCAGATCCAGCAAGAAGCACTGGGTATAGCTGTGAAGAAATAGTCTTAAGTACTTGAGAAGAACTAAGGACATGTTCTTGGTCTTTGGAAGAAGATCAGAGTTGAAGGTAGAAGGATGCACACATATTGATGATAGAAAGTCTATATCAGAATATGTGCAATCATGGTTCAGTAAATTGGAAGAGTTCCAAACAACCGATTATTATAGATTCTACCTTAGAAGCTGAATGTTAAGCCGTCTCTAAGGGTGCAGTGAAATCTTTTGGTTTAAAAGTTCATTGCATAGTTAGGTGTAATGTCATCAGATGTCATAACACTCTACTGCACCATAGCACTAGCTAAGGAGCCAAAGGTCTGAGCAGAAATCGAAGCACATAGAGCGGCAGTTAACCTAATAAGCGACTACTCGAAAGAAAAAAGTAGAGGATCAGAGAGTAGACTCCACAGAAATGTGGCGGACCCTTCACTAAGCAGCTAAGTCAGCAGAAAACTAAACCATCTTGAGAAGATGGAGTTAGGTTATGCTGATTGGCTTTAGTGCAAGTGAGAGATTGTTAGATGTATGCCCTAGAAGCCAATCTGGCTGACACATTGTTAATTCTAGGGACATAATTTTGTACTTGACTAATTATTATTGAATAAATAAAAGGCATCTTTTCATTCATATTATTTATGTGTCTATGAATCGTCCAAAAATTAATAAGATGATGATGCATATTCTCAAGAGTTGAGAATTTGAGCCATGTATCATTGGTGATTAATTTCTAAATGCTCCTGATCAATGGATCATCACGAGGACGATGATCGATCCGATCAGTGCACAGATCACTTTCCTTCTGGATGGACGAGACTTGAGTCCACAGTGTAGGGACACTGAAGTGATAGTGCAGGTGCTTATTAGAGAACAAGGGTACTGAGCGTGACCAAGACAAGAAGTCACTTGGATGTCTATCCATTCATCAGTGACTTGCTTGATGTTGCAGTAGTATGACTGGTCCTTTGACTTGCGGTGCTTCAGCTACTCACAGTGAGGTATTGTAGTTTGACTACACGTATACTGGTCTCTAGTCATATGGGTCCTTGTAGTGTAGATTGGCTGCAGTAAGTTCACTGTAGGAGTAGGGTATGCACTCACATGGAATCTATCGACCTTGATAGAAGAGGAGTGATCCTATGTGATTTGTTAGACTGAGTTCTAAGACCTTGGCCAAGGCAGTAATATAAAGTGGAGAAAGAGTTTTCCACTAATGAACTCGAGTCGAATAAATCTTGACATATGACAGACGAAGGGGTTTGACGAGTTATCCATGACCTCCATCCTGTAGGGATCCACGATAGAAGGACTGTATCACATGATAACTGCACCTAGAGGTTCATCATTCTATTCTGCTGGGTAGCCACTACATGCTGCTAGGTGTCACTGGTGGATGGTGGGACTCATAGGGATTATCTCGATGATCGATAAGCCCTAATGAGTAGAGTTGGAATCGTTCCGACCCATTGAAAGGAGTTTTCAATAATATTGTGATAGAGATCACAATATATTCACTACTAGTCAGAGTAGAACCTATGGGTCACACACACTAGAGGCATTGACCGATCCGATGGTTGAATCGTGATTAGGAATCACAAGTAATCAATTCGATTGATAATAAGCTGAAGAAGGAACAAAGAGAATTAATTAATTGGACTTAAAACAAGAGTCCTACTTGGAGTAGGATTCCTAGAGTCCTAATTAGATAGACTAGGAATCCTTCTTGGACTGAGATTCCTTCTTGGACTAGGATTCCTACTTGGACTGGGAATCCTATTTGGAGTAGGACTAGGATTCCTACAAATCCTAATTAGATTAGGAGTTTGAATTAAATTTGGATTCCTACTTGGAGTAGGATTCTAGAGTCCTAATCGAATAGGACTTCGAATTCAAATTAGAGTCCTAATTGGATTAGGACTAGAATTAAACAAGTCCTAATTGGATTAGGATTTCTTAAGTCCTAATTAATTATTAATCTAATGAATCAACATGACTCCTAATTGGATAGGATGAAGAGTTCAATTGAGTCATGGTTCATTCAAGTTCTAATTGGATTAGGACTAGCATAGATTGAACCCAATTGATTCATGATTTTAGACTAAACCAAATAGGAGCCCTAGATGCCTTTATAAGGCTTTGAAAGGAGGTGCCCTAATGATAAGTGAAGCCCTCCTCCTCTCCATCACGTGGCCACCCTCCTCTCCTCTCTTTCAGCCACCAACAACAAAGGGAAGAAAAGGATCTTGGTGGCCTCCTTCTTCCTCCACTGTTTGGTTCCAACGCAAGGAAGAAAAAGAAGGTTGTAAGGGGCTTCGTTCCTCTTCTTCTCTTCATCCTTCTTCTTCCTCCTCCCAAGCACAATCAAGGATTGATTGAAAGGAAGGATATCAGCCATCAAAGTTATCTCTGCAGGGAGCTAGCACCCCGAGGAGATAGAAAGCTTGGATCGGTTTTTCTGCTTCGTGTGGGATACCCGTAGAGGCCGGGGCACTTGAATGGCTTCAACGCGAACCTTCATCCTAAACCATGATCATCAGTTTGCGGTGTATCATCTACCCGCACAAAGGTGAAGATCTGATCTTCCTAAAGTTTTTAAAAGTTTTTAATCCTTATCTATCTTACGAACGTTTTTGAACACGTTCATGCGATGAACGGTTGATCCCGCGCATGCTCTTCCGCTGCATCTGAATTTTTTAAAATTTCAGCGGCATGATCGGGATTATTCTAACATGAGCTGTAGATGAATGCCGAGCTGGGTTTCCAGCGGTTGGGAGCCGATCACGGCTTGTGCTAGGGATGAATCCGGACGGAAAGATGTTGCAGATGCTCGGGTGGAGGGGCGGATTACTTGGGGTCGGAGGCGTCACGGGCGGAAGAGGAGGCGGGAGATCCGGTCGCTGGCTGCTAGAGATGGGCACGGGCCGGGCCGCCCACGGCCCGGCACGGCACGCACGAAAGCGGCCGTGCCTGGCACGGCCCGCCAGCTACAGTGCCGTGCCGTTGCCTGGCACGGCCCATTTTGATAGGTCGTGCTGGGTCACAGGGTACTGGCCCGTGGGCCGTGCCTGGCACGGCCCGCTTCGGGCCTGGGCCGGCACGGCCCGGTCTAGGCCCGCGGGCCAAGCACGGCACGGCCCATAAGGGCCTGGGCCGGGCTGGCACGCGGGCCTGGCACGGTCCGGGCCTGGGCCCGGCTCGGCCCGATAAAAATTAATGCTTCATAAATTTTTTAATAAATTAATAAATATTAAACACTAAGGAATTTATGAATATAAAGCCACCTTAATGGTGGGGAGTTTGGCATAGACCCCTACCAGTTTATTAATTTAAATCAAAATGGTACATGAAGGGAGGTTTGGACCTTGGTCTGACCTCGTAGAATACAATAAGAAAGGGCCGAGGTTTGGACCTTGGTCTGACCTCCAGAATACAATAAAAAATGTACAATTATAAAAAATTAAGAAATCTTACTAATCATCAGTGATTCAGTGAATCAGTATTCCACTCTTCAGTCTTCACTCTTCAGTCCTTCAGTAGTGTTGTGTATCATCATCATCATCAGAGGATGTTGTATTATGGTCCACCTTTATTTGAAGTCTTGCCTCAGCATCCAGCCAATCCTTGAAGCAGAGAAAGCATCTCCACCGTTTCGCCCGTCATCCTACTTCTCTTTTCGTCAAGGAACACGCCGAACCTGCACTAAAAGCGGATTCCGATGCTACCGTGGACATCGGCACAGCTAAATATCGCGTGCAATTGCAGACATAACAGGATATTGATTTCTAACACTCTTTCCACCAAGATAATACATCTAGATTCTCTATTTGATTTTCATCATATGCAGACTGAAGATCATTTCGTAAATAAAATTCTAGTTCACTACTTAAAGATGAAGAAGATGAAGAGGAACTTGAAGCATGTGTGTGTCTTTTCTGTGCAATGAATGAAAAAATAGATGACGAACGAGAACTACTAGAAGGAGAATAGAGGTTTGTATTTTGTGTTCTAGATCCACGAATTTTTTCATCATATATAGCATAAATATTATAAAGAAGTTGTTTTAACCTCATTTTTAGCAGATTCAGAATCTTGATTCATATTTTCAGAGTATGCATTAAGTAAAATTAGCACGCCATTTAATTTACTCTAGGATCAAATATAGCAGCTAAGTTATGCATAGGACATATCTTGTCCCAATACTCATTCCATTTAGATTCCATTAGGTCAATAATAGGCATTAAAACATCATCATATCTATGTTCTGCAAATTTTTGACTAATTATATATGCTTGTTGTAAAAATGAACATGAAGTAGGGTAATAAATACCAGAAAGAACATTGGCAGCATTATAAAAACTAAGCAAAAAATCTTCCAAAATTTTTCCTTTATTCCAATCAGTTTCAGACAATATAAAGCCTAATCCACGATCATTAATATATGCACTTAATAAGTTCTTATATGGGTATGCATCATGTATCATGCTATATGTGGAGTTCCAACGAGTAATTACATCAAGTTTAAATTTTTTAAAACGTTTACCATGATTTACGCATAATTCCTTAAATTCTTGAAGTCTTGATCTTGAAGCATGAATAAAAGAAACTGCATTTCTAATTTTTGAAATCACATCTTGAATCATGCCCATGCCAGCTTGAACAGAAAGATTTAAGATATGACATGCACATCTAATATGCAGTAAATTTCCATCTAATATGGGATGCAATGAGTCTTTTAATAATGCAACAGCAGAATTATTATTAGATGCATTATCAAAAGTAATAGACATAATTTTATCATTAATATTATATGAACATGCAGTTTGATAAATTATATTTGAAATTTGTTGCCCAAAATGTAGAAAATCAAAAGCACGAAAAGCAAGAATACGTTTATTTAATTGCCAATCATTATCAATATAATGAGCGGTAATGGCAATAAAACAATTACTACCTACAGATGCCGACCAAATATCAGAAGTTAATGAAATTTTTATATTTAAAGTAGAAAGTGTTTCAATTAAATTTTGTTTCATTGCTAAAAAGTTGGTCATAGCTACTCTTCTAAATGTACGCCTACTAGTTCTTTTGTAAGCAGGTTGTAGGTTTAATTGAACATATTCTTCAAAATTAAAAGATTCACATAAACTAAAAGGTAATTCATCCTTAACTATCCATTTTATAAGTGCTTTTCTTTGATTTTCATGATTATATGCAAAATTACCTACAAGTAATCCCCCTTGTATATTAAGGGTACTTTGAGTTTGAGCATGAGAATCATGCATCCTATGACTCTCTTGATGTCTTTTTAAATGCCCTGTTCCCCCACTACTACTACAATTATAAAGTTTGGCACATTTTTTACATTTAGCTTTCCAGACTCCCTCAACCATAACTCTATTAAATTCATTCCATACAGCACTAGTCCTCTTACGAGAAGAGGTTTGACCTTCATTCGGTTCACCAGTTCTAGAGGAACTAGGAACATAGGGTTGGGGATTAGTTTCTTCTCCCTCAGAAATAGGAGGAATGCCAAACTGACTTTCCTCAAAAGATGACATATCTATGATTAATTCAAAAAATAAAAACTAACCGCAATGAGAAATTGAGTAGAGGGTCGGAGGGCAGAGGCAGAGCCGAGATTCCGAGCTTCCTCTTGTGCTCTCAACAGAAGCGACCTTCTCTTCTCAACAGGAACTCCTCTTGTGTAGCACTTGAACAAACTAAAAATTAAATTGCTAGAAGAGTACTTTAGAAGAGAGAAATAATAGCAGTAGAGAAGGAAAGAATGAGAGGTTTGGTGTGGTGAGAACGAGGGAGGAATGGGCTATTTATAGAAGCCCCAAAATTTTTTTTCCCAAAATACCCCTCAATTCAGCCGTTATTGGACTGTTGGGAGGGGTAAAAGGGTCATTTTTACGAAAATAGCCGTTGAAAACGGCTATTTTCCTCCCCCCTCTGCGGGCCGTGCCTGGCACGGCCCGTTTGAAGCCGTTGCGGGCCGTGCCAGTTCAGCCGTTATTGGACTGTTGGGAGGGGTAAAAGGGTCATTTTTACGAAAATAGCCGTTGAAAACGGCTATTTTCCTCCCCCCTCTGCGGGCCGTGCCTGGCACGGCCCGTTTGAAGCCGTTGCGGGCCGTGCCTGGCACGGCCCGTTATCGCCCGTTACGGGCCGTGCCTGGCACGGCCCGTGGCGTGCCGTGCCCGGCCCGGCCCACCAATAGAGGGGCCTGGGGCCGGGCCGGGCTGGTGTTCCGTGCTGGACGGGCCGTGCCAGGCACGGCCCGTTTAGTCCTTAGGCCCGGTGGGCCTGGGCCGGGCCGGCCTGGCACGTCCCGTTGCCCAACTCTACTGGCTGCACCGCGTGGGGCTCGTGGCTGGAATGAAAGGGAGTGATCTATGAGCCTGGGATGGTGGCTGTGCGGAGGCGGGGATGCAGGCGGATGAAGAGGCGGAGGGATGGCTGGATTACCGGCGTTCACCGCGTGCGGGCTGTTGATGGCCTCATCGCGATGGAGCTTGGAATGGGCTGGGGTTGGCACGGGCGGCGGATCGACGCGGGATTGACGGGAGGAAGGTGGACGGCCCTGATGCAAGGAGGAAGGAAGAAGATGAACAGTGGGATTAGTTTTTATATTTTTTTTTTGTAACACTATTCATATGAACAGTGTTTTTACGGGACACTGTTCATATGAACAGTGAATCATGGATATTCAATTATTATTATTATTATTTTTGTTTTAAAATTATAAATTTTATATGAAGGCAGGTAAGGAATTGGGAATTGGCTTTGGATTTGAGGTGGGTCATGATCGTTGATTTGCTTGAAATTGTTCTTGAGCCCAATGTTATTTAAATTTAATTCTTGCTGAGCTGCTTCAGATCGAGCTCGACCAGACAAGACTAAAAATCGGACTGTGACCTAATAAAAAGGGTTAATCAAACTTTTGCCCCATACATAATTAATTATAACTTTCGATCGAGTCAGGACCAAAACCTATTTAATCATAGCCTTAGCTTGATTACAATTCCATCAGGTTACTAAACCGGGTCAACACAATCTCCTCCTTATATGTTTTCATGAAAGATTACAACCAGGAGAGAGACAAGTTCAAAGTCTGTTTTGAGAAAAGAATTATTTACCTCTTACCATATTTTAAATTTATTTCAATGTTTATTCAATCTTATGGTAAAGTATGTATTTATTAGTTTAAGAACATTGATAAGTGCTATGAAAAGATAACTAAATTATAAATTATTCAGCACTTATCAACAAACTGGGAGTCGACTCGGCTAATGTGGAAGATTCTGCAGTCTCATTGTTAGTATGCAATTGAAGCACATGTGAGCTAATCTGAGATTTATTATAAATATTTCTTAAAGTATCCCAGATTTCTTTAGCAGATAAGCATGCAGAAATCTTATGAAATATAGATTCATGGATAGCACAATATAGAATGTTCATAGCATTAGTATTCAATTGTGCTAAGTCTTTTTCATTGACAGCTTGAGAGAGTGTGTGAGGGCCATTTATAATGATATTCCATATTTTATAGTTTTGTGATTGAACAAAAATTTTTATTCTAGCTTTCCATTGAATATAGTAAGTTCCATCAAAAGGTGGAGGTCTGTTTATGGAAAGTCCCTCGGCAAATAATGAATTATGTGGGGTTGTCATAATCTTTAGCTCTAGTCGGTTAAGACTATAATTAATAGAAGAGCACCTGCTCTGATACCACTTGTTGCCCAAGGTGACAATCCAAGAGGGGGGGTGAATTGGGTTTTCTAAAAATTATGTTCCCTAATTTTTACTTTAAATTGAATGCAGCGGAATGATAAGATGTTATTTACTTAAGCTCTAGGCAATTACAAGTAAAGTAGTGGAAAATTAAGCTAGAGCAATTATACTATGGCCTTAGGGTGCAATTGATCTAAAATTAACTTATAGTTGTATGATCAATTTTAATCTATGTGTATGGTAAGAATGGAGAAGAAGCTAAGCAAATTCTAAACAATCACTTATAACTCTATAGAAAACAAAGCTAGAGATATTACACAATCAAGAATTAATATAAGGCATGAAATACAAGAGATAAGACATCACAAACACAAAGATGTATAGTGGTTCGGTTTGCCCCAGCACCTACATCCACTCTTCAAGACCTCTTGGGAATTTCACTATAATCCCTCAGATTACAGCCGGTTGTTTTACAAGCTCACAACCCAACTTGTTGTTTTGTGAGATCACAACGAACTCGGTTGGTTTTTACAGGCTCACCGACTAG
Organism: Phoenix dactylifera; assembly: GCF_009389715.1. Taxonomy (NCBI): domain Eukaryota; kingdom Viridiplantae; phylum Streptophyta; class Magnoliopsida; order Arecales; family Arecaceae; genus Phoenix; species Phoenix dactylifera. Next base: position 319,439 of record NW_024067795.1, read on the forward strand.
AACCACCCGATTGTTTTTCCGGGTTCACAATCAAACCCAGTTGGTTTTTCCAAAGGCTCACCAACCACAACCTTACAACGATTGTTTTCCGGGTTCACAATCAACCCAGTTGGTTTTTCCAAAGGCTCACCAACCACAACCTTGCAACGTTGGTTTTCCCTTTGGCTCACCAACAAACCTTAACCCCTTGATTCAATCCCTTGATTGAATCAAGTTATAAGATATTAGAACAAGAGTTTAAATCAAATACAAGCTTCTCAAATAAGCAAATATAGCAAATATAAACAAGCAAAGTAAAGAGAAGAAGCCCTCAAACAAATTTGTAGATGAAGGAACTCGGCTTCTTCTTTACTTGACCCTCTTCTGATTTTGCATGAAGTAGAGGATCACCGAGGCAGCACACAGTTGAAGAGGAAGCTTTGGGATTCACTTGGATGCTCTTCTTCTCTCTCTTTTACTTTGAATGGCCCTTTTGTGCTTTTGGAAGATTTCTCTTGTAATCTCTTTGAAATCTCTTTCCTAAATGTTCTCTCCCACTTCCATACCTTCTTTCCTAGCTCTCCTCTTGATTTTATAGCTTTAGAGGAAGTGGAAACAAAAATCTAGCCGTTAGAGACAAAAATAGAGTCGTTGGAATCAAGAAAAAACTAGCCGTTATGCCTCCCAGCGTGCTGGAGTCGACTCGGCTGAAGTAGGAGTCGACTCGGCTGAAGTAGGAGTCACTTGTGAATAGTAGTCTGTCGGCACTGTAGCTGGGAGTCGACTCCGCCTGTAGCGCTGAAGTAGGAGTCGACTCGAGCACTGTAGCACTGAAGTAGGAGTCGACTCGAGCACTGTAGCGCTGAAGTAGGAGTCGACTCGAGCACTGTAGCGCTGAAAATCAACTCTCTGTCTTTTTGTTTGTTCTCAGTCGGAGTCGACTCGTAGAGTATCGGAGTCGACTCGAGCACTGTTTCTTGAAACTCCAGAGTGCCAGAGTCGACTCTAAACTTCCAAGAGTCGACTCGAGGACTATTCTTTTGAATCTTTCTTTGAATTTGCTCCTCTAACTTGAATCATTTGAACTTGAAACTTGGGTCAATAAAGTGTAGCTTTCTTCCAACTTTTCTTGAGAGCTTTTGAGGCCTTCTTGTATTTTTCCAACTTGCTATGTTCCTTGCAAAACAAATTATCTTTCTTCTTGCAACACAAACATTAGTATTTATACTTTAAGATTTTGTGATCATCAAAATCAATCTTTAAATCAATCTTTGGGTCATCACTGAATTATCATATGATTAGAATAAATAGGATGCTATCTTCTCTTACTAGAAGTGATTAATTCCTTGTTGACCTACTCATAATCTTCGTACACAATTCACCATATCCAGAAGAACTCGTACACAACTTATTGTCATGAATGAGTGGAAACCAAAACATGGATTTATGTGCACAAGATACTATGGTGATCTCAGGTCAAAGGATCAGTTGCACAACTCCCACTAAGAGAATTATCTTTTGACATGTAAGTAAGACTTCATAAGAATTCTCTTTGTAGGTCAATTCAGTGAACTCATTTCTCTAATGAGCACTCACATCTTTGTATTAGTGTCTCCACACAAGTGATTGTGAGATCAATCACCCTCTGCATCGAGCATACATAAGATGTGCCAGTCTTTCCGGTAATCATTGATCCCCGACTCAATGTACTAATGACTGGAAATATTTAAGATTAGGGTTTTAGGATTTTAGGTCTCACTAGTATGATCTCATCATAGCCTCAAAACCATTGCCCTAATCTAAGGGGTTTATCACAAATATAATCAACAGCATATGATAAAACACAAAGCCTTTATTCATATTTAAATGTCATGTACATGATTTGGACAAATCAAAAGAAAAATCCTTCGCAATACATATTACGATTGGCTTGTAGGGCATCTACTCTTTCAGCCATATGTTGGCGCTATAACATATTTTAATTGGTTGGTCCTTTTGATGAGCTGTAGCTGGTTTGGAGGCATATCAGGCCTAAATTTAAATGCCGTTCGACCTAGACTTGAATATGTTGGGTGGGGTTTGGGTCATGCTGGATCCAACCTGACTTGAGTGGCCCGACAGATCTAAAAATATTTCTTATGGACCCAACTTTAGACCCTGTTGGTCATTGGATGGGATCCCGCCCAAGTTCATGACCGAACTCAAACCGGGTTAGATCCGGTTCATGATTCACCCGGTTCCTACCCTGCCCGGTTTCAACCCCAGCAAAAACCCTAACCTCCGATGATGCGGTCACACCCCTCCATCGAAAATAGACCCCAAGTTGCCGACTATAAAACTCGGTAGCCCTCCCCTCTAAGCATCGAGCTACTACGGGCGTTCTCGGCCGCTGCGCTCCCCTTCCTTTGCTTCCCTCGTCCGATCTCCATTTGCCCTCGCGAGCTCCACTCGGTGGCGCTCATGGCGGTTGAACAGGAGGTGAAGCTCTTCAATCGCTGGTCCTTCGAGGAAGTCCAGGTCGCTATCTTCGCCGCCTCTCCCTATTTTCCACTTCGTCGTTTCATCGATTAGATTCTAGGGTTTCTAGCGTTCATTTAGAGCATGATGACTAAACGATCAATTTCCTTGTCGCAATTTGTTTTCAGTTTTTGTGTTTCGATTTATTTTCTCTTCCTCATCCCGCAAGCACTTGTTCGGTAATTATCATGTGTCATCTTAGCTTGAAAAATCTCTGGGAGTTTATAATGAATCTGACGTGTGATAAGTTCTCGATGTTGATGGATTTTGATGGATAAATATTTCATTTTTTTGTCTGAATCCTTGATGTCCTGTGATTTTCCCCCCTTTAGTTTCTTGTATTTTGAATCATTATTTATCTATAGATGTGGACTTTCACTTTGTTTGGTGGGTGTTTACGAGTGACTTAATACTCGAGTTCTACAACTGATAGGTTACAAGATGTTTGAGGTTGAGATTTGGGGGGCAATGATATGATTGATCCATTATGACCCGGAGGTCATGAGTTTGTAACGAAAATAGCCTCTCCGCATGCAGGGGCAAGGCTGTGTACATCTGACCCTCCCAGACCTTGCAATGGCAGGAGCCTCCCTGTACAAGTTACAAGATATTGGCTATGCGTTATGTGGTTTAATGTCTGGATTTCAGCAGATCTGAAAATTTTTTGAGGTTAAAAGAGGCTTGGAGTTGGAGTACTAGAGGTCTTGATGTTTATGATGCAGAAATTAGGGGATAGGAGTTTGATGGGGTATATGTGGGTGATGATGATTTTGAAGAATAAGATTCAGTATGAAGTTGTTTACTAAGGAAAGAGGGGTTTTAGGGTTCAAACCTCTAAAAATGGTTACTTTGCTGGAAGATCCATGACAGTGTGTCGTGAATATCAGATATGAACAAACACTGATGTTGCCTGCCACGTACCAGATGTTTTCTATCGATATGTACTTTTGTTGCACAAAATGCTTTCTATAAGGGTAGGATATGTCTTAAACTTAGAAGGTTGCAATCTATTTGCTTTAGCTTCTTTGTTCTTTGCATTTTATTTATTGAAGTAGTTTTATGTTCTGAGTTTTTTTGGTGTGGAAGATGTCTTTCCCCCTTTTTCCTGGAAGGTTTTATGTTCTAAGCCCTGTGAAAGATGACTTATTTGTTAATGAATACATTGGGTATGCTTGCTTGATTATAGGTTGCCACAAATTACAAGTACTTAATTTCGATAAATTAAAAAGATATGGTCAGATGTATATACGTGATGTGTGGGCAGATGTGTATAAGTGAATATATGTGGAGCAACATATAATCCACTGTCAGATATCTGTCATTTTAGCATCATAGTTTTTTATGATTTGCCGTGTTAACATTCCTATACCGTATTCTGAATATTTCTTGCATAGGTTTGTGAACTAGCTCATACAATTTAGATGTAGGTATATTGCTGGGTAGTTTTGTATTTAATGGATTTAGAGATTTTTTTTTATAACAGAAAACAAAAACAGATATCAAAGGATATCTAGGAAAGTAAGGAGTAAGAGCGACGGAATAATTTCTCTTATTTTTCATTTATTCTTTCAATTCAGCTCTACATGTTTGGTAGCCTCTCCTTGTAGGACAGGTCATTTATTCTGGAGGATTCCCTAAATGTAGAATTCCTCATAATATCCCTTGAATTACCATCAAATTGTCACTAGAATTAAGAAACAAATATTTATGTTGTAACTTCTTGAGTGATCTGATTTCTAAGTGAAATGGCGGACAAGAACAAATGGCGAAGCCACAAAATGACAGTCATTTTTTTAATGCATCTTGGAAACAAGAAAATAAATAATAAATCAAAATTCAAACCATGAAAGGTTCATTGGAATAAGTTCAAGGCATGAATGATGTCATTGATAGGTGATTTGTATCATGCTTCTAAATTTATTAGTGTAATTATGTATAGCTTTTCATTTCTGTCACTTCTATCATTTTATAAATTTGCATGCACTGTTATATATGTGTAGTGCTGATGAATGATCTTGGTTAAATTTTAATTGGTATTATCAATGTTGATTTGGAGCTGAGTTTCTGTTTCATCATATTACTGAAATTACTGTTTCTGCTGGTCCTTGAGCAATGTGTGGTAGAGCCTAACATGTCTCAGTTACTGATATGGCAATTCCAATTCTCTTTGTCAAATTGCAGGTCAGTGACATTTCACTCAATGACTACATTGCCATGACTCCTGCCAAACATGCTACATATCTTCCACATACTGCCGGACGATATGCAGTCAAAAGGTTCCGCAAGGCCCAATGCCCAATTGTTGAGAGACTGACCAATTCGCTGATGATGCATGGCCGCAACAATGGGAAGAAACTGATGGCTGTTCGCATTGTCAAACATGCAATGGAGATCATTCATCTGCTTACTGATGCAAACCCAATCCAAGTAATTGTGGATGCTATCATCAACAGGTGAATACTTAACCAACAATTATCTTGACTATGAAAGTAATTTTGATCAAATAACCATGTGAGTCTTGCAGTTATTTACTATCTACCATTGGTTATTGAGTTATGACTAGAAAGTAAAGATGAACTGTTTTATGCTATACGTTTTGTCAAATAACTCTCCTCAATAAGCTGAATTTCAAATGCGTCTCTGACACTAGAACTATGACTAGAATGTTTTTTGACATTATCTGGAGCCTTAAGCACAATGGATGTCATTCTTCTAAATATATAGTTGCCTGCAAATCCAAGTGTATATGTATATGGCAGGCAATATGTTCTTTCCTGTTTCTTCAGATATCTAGTATTGTAAAGCCTCGTTACATATCATATAGATCTGCAAGAAAATTCTAAGAGCATTTAACCCCTGGACATGTAATCTTGATGGGCAGTCCTGGAGGATTCAAAACATGCTTTCGTCTTTTGTTCTCCAGGAATGTGAGAAAATGGCTTAGTTAGGTTGCTTGAAAACCTTGTTAAACATTTGCATAGTTTATATATTTAGTTTGAATACAGTTTTTAGAAACCTTGGGAGACTTTTAACATGTAATTCCGTAAAATAAACTGATTAAGACATGAAGTCTATTCTACTTTATGTGCAATATGTGCTCTGCTTCAAATCTTGGTAGCTTCTTTTTGTGCCAGAGCTTTTTTTTCCTGTAGGAAAAAACCTTATTGTGTTAGGATGATCATGAGAAATCTCTCACCATAATTTGATTCTTGGAGAGCAATGGCATTTTTGAGCAACTTATTTTGTGATGAAGGTTAAATCACCTGTTTGACTTGACCTCGATTATAGATTGATCATCATCATCATCAAAAAGTCTCCTCTCAGGTGAGAGGAAACTCTTCATATGGTATTCTGTCCCACTGAATTACCTGTCAGTTTTCCTTACAAATGAAGTAGGACTAGCAACTATCTTCTGTAAGAATATTGCATGTGATAGGTGCCTGATTCTTCTTCTATATCCTAAACTGTGGTAAATGGAGATTTAGGTATATGAAAAGGAGATTTAGGAATGATCTTCAAATTGTATGATACCATATTCTAATTGAAGTTAATGCATTAGGTCACCATGAGTGTTTATCAAGAATTGTGTTTGATAAGTTGTAGGGCACTGGATCTTTTCAAAATCCTACTGCTTTGTTGTTTTCGGTGTCTAAATTTCATAAATCTAGCTTTATCATGTTGTAGCCATAACGTGCTGGAACAATTAGTGTCTTTTGCTCCCTTTTCTTTCTCATATCTCACGCATCTAACTTTGAAACTGCTTAATGTGGTATTACCCTTCAAATACTTAAATGTCTATTCCATAAATTATTTTTCTGATTTCTTTAATTTCTGATTTTTTTTTTCAATTGCTTTATGCAAAGTGATTTTTCTAATTAGATAAAATTCTACTATTTAGTGGGCCAAGAGAAGATGCAACTCGGATTGGTTCTGCTGGTGTTGTTAGACGTCAGGCGGTTGATATTTCCCCGTTGAGACGGGTCAACCAGGCAATATACCTTCTCACAACGGGTGCTCGGGAGAGTGCTTTCAGAAACATCAAAACCATTGCCGAATGCCTTGCTGATGAACTAATTAATGCAGCTAAGGGTTCTTCCAACAGGTTTGTGTTCCTTTGACCATTTCTTTCCCTGTCTATATGCTTTTTGTCTATTTTTCTGTTTCATTTCCTAAACAAAATTCTGAGGGGGGGAAACTTGGCTGGTGATTTTGTGTTCTGTGGACTGCTTGGGCAATGATGAAAGCAGTGGGGAAAATGAGTATCATCGTTTTATGTTAGAAATATCATTATTTCATGCTGCTTTTTGACAGCTATGCTATCAAGAAGAAGGATGAGATTGAACGTGTTGCCAAGGCAAACCGCTGAGTTCGTTTTGTACACCGAGGGCAAATTTTGGAGGCAATGTTGCAAACAATTTTTCATGTTTTTCATTTTTAAATTTAGTTTGGATCTGTTATAGTTTGAGTTGGTTCTGTTTTGTTCATTTTGTTGTCATATCTAGTGGCTTTACTTTGGAATTAGATTTGGATTTTTTTTATCCTCTTTAGGTTTGGCCATTTCTGCTGTTTTTTGGTACGGACATTTCTGCTCCATTTGCATGCATTGGCACTAAGATCTGACTTAACTGACAGAATCTGTGGCGCTATTCCGAAAAATAAAAGGAAGGAGGAGGAGTTTGATGCAAGTCGTAGCTGTAGGTTCGTGTTGCATTCATATGATTATGATGGTTCAAATAAAATGCTCATGTTAACTCATCTAGTTGTAGAGCACTTTAACGAAGAATAGGAAGGCGGTAAATTTTGAGGGAATAGGAAGTTATCTGTCTAATGAGTGCGGAAGGGATTAATTTATTTTGCTGGATGGGAATTTTTTGGTGCTCGATTGGAGGGGGAATGGCAGGAGATAAATTATATGTAGTAATGTACATTGGATTTTGAGTTGATGATCTGGATTTTATTACAAGGATAAAATTGATCTTATATTTTTTTGTACATTTTGAAAGAAGATTGGGTTAAAAAAGTAACTGGAGTGATAATATGAAAATGTTTTTATTCAATTATGTGCAATAAATCTATTTGAGCATAGGGTTGGAATAAGTTTTCTTTGTACATTTAGAAAGTGGGTAGGGGTGAAAGTGCAAAGCTAATTTTGTCATTATCGCCTTTACTATTTGAGACTCAAGTAGATTGAGCCAAAGCTCGTAGAGAGGAACCTTTTAAGTCAGAGATCGAAGGAATGGAAACGAGCCCTTTTGGCTTGAAGGATGAGCTCAGAGTGTGAGAGGTAATGTTATTGGTAGTACTACCTGTGGGACGCATTCAAACAGGCTTCGAACGGAAATAAAGCAGCTTTTATTCTCTCCTGTTGTAATTGAAAAATGTTTTGTGGATTTGAACAAAAATGTATTCTCACCCACGAAACTAATGCCAACATAGGCGACCTTGTGAGAGATTTCGAAACCGTTATGTATATATTTTTTAAATTGTTACCAAGAATATATCGTGAATCAAATTTTGCGAGTATTGAGGGGGCACGTCTCATTTTTTTTATTAAGGCCGCTTATACGTGTTTGAGGGCGGAACATAGTTGTTATTTGCCGTTGATTTTTTGAAATTTCAAAATTGTTTTAACGTGTGCATAATGTTAGAAGATAAGATGCTAACTTGGCCGCGAATATCTGTAAATGCTTTGCTTTTTCATGCTGTCTTCTATGCCCGTCTGCATGCACGCTAGATTTGTTACCTGCCGCCAATTAGCCGATTCATCTGTATCGAGCAGTGATGAATTGAAATGTTGCTCCTCATGGAGCTTTGGAATTTTGGATATATAAGTATTTGCTAGTGTTTCATGTGGTGATCTTGCTGTTGATATTCTCTCAATTCTTCTATACGGAATTTGTCATGCAAAAGATGATGGTTGCGGTGGTCTTATGGCTCTTAATGTGGGTTATTTCAGTTTCAGGTTCCTGGACATTAAGCGCAATCCACATTGATACTGAACTTCATGGCATGTAGGGTGGTGATTGATCAGGTTGGAAGGCAATGGGTTGGGTCAAATACAAGCACGATATGACAAAAACTAACCAGCATTGTGTTAAAATCCCTCGACCTATACGTCCCCATGAGTTATTTCAGGTCACACAGTTGACCCTTTCTCTATAATTTTTACTGGTTTAGTTCCAAAATAATTTAAATAACTAGTGAAAAATTATTATCCAAGATCTCGAGTCTACCTTAAGCTACAAAGTTTCAATCCAAAGTAGAACGCTACTTTCGTGACCTGAGTTGGATCGAATCTTAAATCCATTCCAGGTTCAGCTTAAAAAGGTTGAGATACACCTATAACCGTAACTGGAATTGCTGGACCGAAGGCCAATCTAAATTGGATGAGTTGCTGCCCTATTGGCTTCCACACTTTCTGAGAGTCATCTCATCTTAAAGGCTTGCGCATGCTTCACATTGAATAGGAGCCTCTGGAGAAATAGCAGGTCCAGTAAATATAAAATATAAGGCATGATTGAATTAATGATCCTTTCGGCTTCTTGTCGTTGGGTTGAGAGCAAACTCATTTTTCTGAAGTAATCTCGGCGACCTAGTAGCCTAAGTTACCCTGGGGATTACATTGGCGAGCTTGTTGCTTTAGTTCCCCGAGGGACCCTTCTGCTTGATTTTTATTAGTGCAACAATATCTCACTTTGATGTAAAGCGATTTCTTGCCTTTCAATTAAAAAATAAAGGAGAAGGAAGCAAATCTATATCCTTGGTAAGTTGGCATTATCAAGTGGAATATGCACGCTGTTGCTAACATTTATAATGACTGCTACCATATGAAAAACCACTTCAGAGTCCGTTCGGATAGCAAAAGTTTTCAATTTAAGGTGATCAGAAAATAATCTAATTCATCTATTCATTTCATTGGATGAATCTTGATTTTTTCGTGGGAGAAAAGCTTATGTTTTAGTTCTGGATGGAGCAAGGAAAAAAGTCCTATAGCTAAAAATATATTAATTAACACCGTCTCCTAGCACCGTATAATGATGAAAATATTTTCTAACTTTTTAGTTCTCATCATATCCTCCTTGACCACCTGAACCCACCTTAATGCCTCCAATTCCACTCATTCTACCACAATGGCCCTGTCAAGAACCTAGCTTTCAAGAACCTAGCTTCCAAGAACCTCCTCTCGGACCTTGACTTTGATCTAATGGTTGGCCCCAAGATGGCATCTTCCTCTAGTCCTCTCTCAGTCATCCTCATGGTCGAGCGGCCACTGGTGACTTTCATGGCTCCTTCCCTTACCAGGTTGCATGCCTGAGCTCTGCCTCAATTGACGCATGCAAAGAGGGGGTTGGCTTGCAGATGGCTTTTGGCCTATAGATCAGCGTCAAAATAGAAATTCTCCTAGAAGGTTGAGAACAACAATGTTGCTTAATTTAGTTAGCTTAGAAGTTGTGTTTCTTATTTTTTTCAAACTATAATGGTATCCTGATGTCCCTAAATACCTCCTCTTGCACTCAGTTTTGAACATTGAAAATTTAATAAAGCTTCTCTTATTGGTGAACTCCAATATTCTCTTTTTGCATAGTAGATTCTATATAACTCTGTTGGATTCTATAAAACATGCTAGAGTCCTTGGACATCATCGAGTGTTTCCAAGGCATCGGTTGGTGGAGTCTTTGGTAATAACACTGCCTTTTTTATAGTAATGCAAAGAGCAGCCAATTATCCCTTCTAATTTCTTTCTTGACATCTAAATTCCTAGCTTTTATTTTTCAAATCGATCATTATTTCAAAATTCTATACATTTAGATTTATTTTAATTGTATATGCTAGCTTATGAGCATTGGACAGAGCAAAGATCATTATTTGTAAGCTTGGGTTGGGTTCCTATGAAGCGAGGTGGTCGTGCTCAAGTTAGAGGAGACCAAATTTGAGGGCGAGGCTCTCAAATCACACCTCGTGGGATCGATGGGATCATTGTTTAGTGTTAATGGGTTAAATCCATGTTATCTCAATATGGCATTACTCTAATCTTAAAGATATATAATAGCATATTAAGTGCAATGGAAATATAAGTTTCGTTTGTATAGAGAATCTAATATTAGCCTAGATGCAGAAATATAACTGATAAATCAATAATTAAATATTTCTAATATTCAAAAACAGTAAATAATAATAATAAACTAGCAAATAATTAACTTGACAATAGAATAATAAAATGAAGAAAGAGAGAGAAGATGTCTAGTGGATCAAAGCATGCTGACGCATTGTCTCAGAAAAGTTTATGCCCCTCACGCACGGGTCTGTTGGCACAGATCTCCTAGAGATACAACGACCCAGTATAGAACCACGTCTTCCCCGTCAGTGCGCCTCCAGGGAAGAAAGAAGTGCACGTTCACGCTTGCAGATAGCTTAAAAGAAACTCAGAAAAATAATTGAAATTATGAGGAGAAGAAAAATTTTCTTTATTTTTTTCCCCAATGATCCCTAGAGCCCTTTTTGTATAGGTTCTTGGAATAGGAAGAAGAGAAATTTTTTATTGTGTTTGAAATGATCCTTAGAGTGCTTTATATAGGCTCAGGCGCGTCAAAAGAAGCAGACTCTCCTCCCACGGATTGATGACGTGTCTTCTTGTGCTCCTTTGATACTATAGCTAGTTGCATCTCGGCCGCCCATGCTTCCTTTCTTCTTCAGGGGGCCTTTCTATGCTTGCTCTTGCGCGTGGATACATGACACTTGTCATGGCTTGCTTCCTTTGGAAATTTTTCCATGTTTGCTCCCTTACTTGTGCGCGGATGCTTGCCACTTGGCCGTTGACCAATTTAGTTTTTAAATTTTTAAAATATTTGATTTAATTCAACAATCCCCCATATAAATTAAATATTAAAAAAATTAAAATCAAAATAAAATTAAAAAATGAAAATAAAGTGCTGAGTATCTTATATTATGTAATAGGTGTAGGTACCTTTCGATTTGAACCTTCATTTAGTGTCAATTGATTACCTCTATGGAGTCAAGGTGGACTATGCCTTGAACCTTGGTCCATGGCTTAGATTTCATCAACATCACACATAATATAGCGTGAATAATGCTCGAAGCGGGTTTGCGCTTTACGGCCATGCACAGGTATCTCTTCATGTATGTTATTAGGAAATAATCCACTTCTCACAGTCGCGGCCTCACAACTACACGCATATAGGTGAATCCTCATAAGGGTACGAGCAAGGGGGTGCCCTGCTTCATGGGTCTCGGATTCATTAAAAGTAAAAACTCAACATAACCCTTACTTTTTATGAGCACTGTTGCCCTAGGGATAGGAAAAATAAATAGTGCTCCTCATTAGTCACCTATCTAGCTTGTTTCTACCCATTGAACCTTTTTAGGTTGGGTTACCACTGTGATGACTTTACTTATGGGTTTAGCCTTATCTCCCTCGACAACTTTAGAACCACTGTTACAGACAATCCTTTGGTAAGTTGATCAACTAGATTCCTTTTAGATCTTACAAAATTTAGTGCAATCAATTTATTTTTTAATTTGTATCTCAATGATTTATGGCACACTTTCAAGTGCCTATTCATTTTCACATTTGCATTTTCTTGATTGCATTTATCTATAGCAGATTTGCAGTCACAATGAATAGATATAGAAGGTAATGGTGAAGTCACAAGAGGTAAATCTACCAGTAGATCTCTAAGCCACTTGGCCTCAATGCTAGTGGTATTTAGGGCAATCATTTCAAATTTCATGGTGCTCCTAGCCACTACAGTTTATTTGGTAGACTTCCATGGCACAGCTGCACCTCCTAAAAAAAAGACAAAACCAGCGGTGGATTTGGTCTCAACTGTATCACTGATCCAGTTAGCATCACTATAACTTTTCAGAACAACAAGATAACCATAATAATGTAATCCCAGAGATATGGTACCCTTAAGGTACCTGTGAATTCTTTCTAGAGCAGTCCAATGATCATTATTAGGATTGTGAGTATATCTACTCAGTCGGTTTACGGAGTATGCAATATCAGGTCTGGTATAATTTACAAGAAACCCTAGAGAACCAATGATTTGGGCATACAAGCTTTGATTGACTGGATCACCTAAGTTCTTCTTTAGATAAAGAGATGGATTATAGAGAGTAGATACAAGATGACAATCAGAGTAGTGAAACTTTTTAAGAATCTTCTCTACATAGTGGCTTTGGGATAAAGTTATTCCATCTTCATTCGTTATAATTTTAATATTTAGGATTAGGTCTGCTTCTCCTAAATCTTTCATGTCAAATTTTAGACAATTTAGAAATTATCTACATATAGACATAAGATTATAATTTTGTTATTCTTTTTTTTATAATATACACATTCATCTGTATTATTAATTTTAAATCCATTAGTTAGGATTATTTCTGTTAGATGTATGCCCTAGAAGCCAATTTTGGCTGACATATTATTAATTCTAGGACATAATTTGTACTTGACTTTATTATTATTGAATAAATGAAAGGCATCTTTTTCATTCATATTATTATTGTGTCTATGAATCGTCCAAGGAATTAATAAGATGATGA